>NC_069502.1:253810917-253948417 GCF_027579735.1 Bombina bombina
TGCTGCCACCCCTATGACTGCAAGATCGACCTCCTTCCCGGAGCCCCACTTCCTAAAGGCAGGACGTATCCACTCTCCAAGGCTGAAACCAAATCCATGGAGGAGTACATCCAAGAGAACCTAGCTAAAGGTTTCATTCACCCTTCTTCCTCTCCTGCTGGGTCTGGCTTCTTTTTTGTTGGTAAGAAGGATGGTGGGCTCAGACCCTGCATAGAATAAAGGGCCTTGAACAACATAAAACTTCAAAAAATGTATTACAGGAGAACCAGAGTATTGGATAAAATTCACAAACTTTATTTAGATACAATAGGGTATCATTACCCCTGGGTAAGAACACACAAAAATAGATTAACAGATTAAAAAGGCTGACCGGTTTCGGCTTCTGCCTTACTCCTAGCCTGCTTAAAACTGTTTGTCAGTTTCCAGTTTAAAAAGCCTCATCTGTTTTCCTATTGGGTTAGGGGCTCACACCCTTCCCCAGCTTGCTCCAATCAGACATGTTTAATGTAACACCATATGTCCCTACCAATTTCCCTATACTGCTTTTTAAACAGTTCCAACTAAAATGCTAAAATGTGTAGACGGAGTACCCCTTGATCACAAAACACTGTAGGCTACTTTCTATATATGTATACACTGTTCATGTTCGCTATACCATCTGTATTATTGGGCCGTTTTATGCCAAGCTACTTCAGTGCTGCCTGATGTGTTTGTATTCTCTTGTTCGATACGTGGGCCACTCCCCGAACTGCTTACCTTAACTAACCACGATCCAATATGACTCATCAGCTGTGAGGCTACACGCCGAATCTCTCATGATCGGTTCCTTTCAAGTGTAGCATAGTTCCGTGTTGAGGTCAGTGCCCATTGGTCTAATGTCGGATGCATTAGCCAATACTGTTACACACCTCTTTACGTCTTGCACTAGCTGATGTTTCAATTCGATCACGTAATTGACACATGTATATGTTTCGCCTGTCACTTAACCAGATTATCTGTATTCTACCTCACCTCACCACAGTAATTTAGCCATATACTGAAACTGTTCATATTTTACAAATTTCTTTCAAATCAATCTTTTTCTTTTATTGGTCCTGCTCCGTCAAACCTGCATTGACCCAATAGCTCTCAAAAAATGATTCTATTTTTTTGCTTCATAGAATTTTATGTACATTTTAATGTGTATACTTTATATAGATTTTATTAAATTTTATTATGTAGATTTTAGCTCCTCCTAACCCACAGGGGAAACTTTACCATACATTGTCATTCTACTCAATGGAATGTTGTTCCTATCAACCTCTGTATTAACATGCCACTAGAGTGATTCTCTGCACTATCTATGTATTTACAAACCTGTGGATAAGGAACATTACTAGTGTGAAATAAAATAATTACCAATTACCAGGGTGTTTTTAGAATTTATAATCAATGCGCCCTGGCTTAAAAAAGGCTATAATATTAGGTTAGGAATGGGCTTACTATCCTATCTTTACTAATATTAAAAATGCTCAGTATCAAACTAAGGCCAAGGGTTCAACACCTTACCTGTGTGGATTAAACTAAAGGCTATAAATGTTTAATATTTCACAAAAATAATACTAGAATATATACAGATCGTTGTAGAATAACCTACAACTCTATAAACTCAGGTATCACTAGCTTGTGATATGAACCCCTTTACTCAAATGCCCAGGAACTACCAAAAGTTTATCAGATCAAATTCAGAGTTGAGACCCTCTGGAATCTTCGTTCTTAAACGAAAAATCCAAAAGGCCTCACGTTCCCCCAATTTGCGGGTTCTGTCCTCCCCTCTAGTTTGTATTGGTACTCTCTCTATAATAGTCCATGTAAAGAACCTTGCATCCTTCTGGTGTGTAATCGAAAAATGGTTGATTAGAGGCGTTGTGAGAACACCCGCCCTAATGTCAGCTAGATGTTTTTTTATTCTAACCCTTGCCTCCCTAGTCATGAAGCCTACATATTGGAGGGCATAATGGGTACACAAGATCAAGTATACTACAAAAGTTGACCGGCAATTGAGGCACAACTTTTTTTGAAAAATTTCTCCTGTGACTAAGGAACTAAAGGAATCCCCTATAGTCACTCTTTCACAGACTTTGCAGGATAGATGATTACACCTATAAGTACCGTTTAATCTCAGCCAAGAGGATCTATCTGTTTGTTCTTTCCTTAATCTCATGTTGTCTATCGTTCTGTTTCTTTTGTAAGTACACCTAATGGCCTCAGTTACTGTCTCTTTAAGAGCATCATCGGCTAATAGGAGCTGGTAATTATTCCTAATTATCTGGCATATCTGTGTATATTGCTGAGAATATTCTGTTGTGAATAGGATTTTGTTGTCAATATTCTGTTTACTCCCCTTTTTGTTTTTATTTTTATTTTGTTTTAGAAGGTCATCTCTGCTGACCTTAGTGACTGTATTTCTTTCTTTGATGACAATTGACCTTTGGTAGCCCCTCTCCATAAGCCTATCTGACAGTTCATCCGCTTGTTTCTCATACATATTGTAACTAGTACAATTCCTTTTTAAGCAGATAAACTGTCCTCTCGCTACACCCCTAAACACCCTCCTCGGGTTTGCAACTTGAGGCGTGTAGCAGAGAGTTCCCTGAAATAGGTTTTCGGTAGGTTTCTGTGGTAATCTTCTGACCTACATTTCCCTTTAGTGTGATGTCCAAAAAATGTACTAAGTGTTCTTGTATATCAGAAGTAAAGCTAATGTCTACAGAATTTTGATTTAATCCCTCTACAAAAGTCTCTAGGTCACTTTTAGAGCCTTTCCAAATGAAAAGCAGGTCGTCGATAAAACGCCTATACCACACTATCTCCTGCCTGAATGGATTCCGCTCTCCAAAGACGTGGGAGAGCTCCCACCAACCCATGAAAAGGTTGGCGTAGGAGGGGGCAAATTTTGCCCCCATCGCCGTCCCACGCCTCTGGAGAAAGAACTCCCCCCCAAACAGGAAATAGTTGTGTGTCAGGAGAAAACTGGTCACCCTCAAAATATAATCTATAAACTCCTGATAACCAGCGAATTTTCTAGAGAGAAATTTTTTTAGAGCCTCTAGGCCCTTTTCATGAGGTATGGTAGAATACAAAGATCTCACATCTACTGTAAGCCATTTGAAGTTGCTCTGCCAAACCACTTCTGAAAGTAAGTTTAAGACATGTTTTGTATCAGACAGGAAATTCCAAAGGGTGCTTACCATAGGCTGCAGAATGCCATACAGCTATTCCGACAGGTGCTCTAGAAGAGAACCAATTCTGCTCACAATCGGTCTCCTTGAACAACATAACCGTCAAGAATTGCTATCCCATACCACTGATCACTGAATTGTATGACTCACTCCAGAATGCTCGCTTCTTCACTAAATTGGATTTACGTGGGGCATACAATTGAATCCACATCTCTTCAGCCCTTTGGGCTGTGTAATGCCCCTGCAGTCTTCCAGGCATTTGTCAACGTCTTTCGTGACCTCTTCAACCGCACTGTCATCGTCTACTTGGATGATATCTTTGTTTTCTCTTCCACTTTAGAGGAGCATCACAGGCATGTGAGACAGATACTTCTTCGTCTCAGGGATAACTCATTGGTAGTGAAGCTAGAAAAATGTGAGTTTGATCTAGTCCGGATCCAATTCCTTGGATATGTCATCTCGAAGGAGGGTTTTGCCATGGATCCTGCTAAACTCACTGCTGTACTAGAATGGCCTCAACCTACCTCCTTAAAGGAATTACAGAGGTTCTTGGGGTTCTCCAATTATTACCGCAAGTTCATAAAGAACTTTTCTCAAACAGTCGCTCCTCTCACTGAATTGACTAGACGGAATAAGGACTGCAAACATTGGCCTTCTGAGGCCATAAATGCCTTTTCTTCTCTGAAAAAGACTTTCTGTTCTGCTCCTGTCCTCCGCCATCCTGATCCTGACCTACAGTTTACTTTAGAGGTTGATGCCTCCGAGGTAGGGGCTGGAGCAGTTCTTACCCAAAGAGACCCTCTGACTTCCAAATCACACCCTGTAGCCTTTTTTTCTAAACGTTTCACTCCTGCTGAGAGGAACTACGATGTGGGAAATCATGAACTCTTAGCCATTAAAATTGCCTTAACCGAATGGCGTCACTGATTGGTGGGCAACACCAATCCTATTCAAATCCTCACCGAACATAAGAATCTGACTTACCTAGAAACTGCTCATCGACTCAACCCTCGTCAGGCCAGGTGGGCCTTGTTTTTTTCCTGCTTTCACTTTGTGGTTTCCTACCTTCCTGGGACTAAGAACAAGAAGGCGGATGCCCTTTCCCGTCCGTTCTCTCACTCAAGTGATTCCTCCAAAGCTCCTATTGAACACATCATACCCCCTCCTGTGTGATCACTCAACTCAATACCACTCTTCTGCAATTATTGCAACATGCTCAGTCTAGTAAACCTCCTGGTGCCCCCATAGCCTCTGATATCCTCTTTGTACCTCGGAACCTCTGTATCCCTGTGCTAGCCTGGGCTCATGACAGCAAACTCTCTGGACATCCTGGTTCTAATAGGACCTTCAGGTGTCTTCGCCAGCATGTTTGGTGGCCTACTATGAAGTCTGACGCTCAGGACTACTTTAAAGCCTGCACAATTTGTGCTACCAACAAGACTCCCCGATCCTTGCCTTCTGGCTTGCTCCATTCATTGTCCATTCCCAAACAACCCTGGACACACATAACAATGGACTTCATTGTGGATCTTCCCTCTTCCGACCACCATACAGTTGTCTGGGTTGTGGTGGATCGCTTTTCCAGACTGGCTCACTTCACACCCATAACCAAACTGCCTTCTGCTCAGGAATTTGCTTCCCTTTTTCTCTTGCATGTGGTACAACTTCATGGCATTCCTGTAAATATTGTCTCCGACAGGGGTTCACAGTTCATCTCTGTCTTCTGGAGAGCCTTTTGTAAGTTGATTGGAACCACCGTTTCCTTGTCGTCTAGTTACCATCCTCAGACCAATGGACTAACTGAGAGAGCAAACCAGGATCTTGAAGCCTACCTTAGAGCCTTTGTCAACACTCGCCATACCAACTGGTCTGGTTTTCTACCCCTAGCTGAATTGGCAAAAAACACTCATTGGCACTCGTCTCTTCGATGCTCTCCGTTTCAAGCTGCAGCAGGCTATCAACCTCGTATCTTCCCTCTTTCAGTTCGGTCCACTGGGGTTCCTGCCGCAGACCGTCACGTTACTGATCTCACCACTCATTGGCAATGTATTCGCTCTCAGCTGCGTTCAGCTGTCTCTAGATGTAAGAAGTTTGCTGACCGCCATAGGGCTTCTGTACGTGCCATTCCAGTGGGTGAACAGGTTTGGGTCTCCACTCGACATATCCGCCTACGTCAACCCTGTCACAAATTGGGGCCTAGGTTTATTGGTCCTTACAAGGTCCTGAAAAGACTCCCCTCTGAGGAAGCGTTCTTTGTGAAACACGCATCAGGGGTCCGACAGGAGTAGCTCAGTCTCTCCTTGTTGTCTTTTTTAATTTGCTTACTTTGCTTAAAAATTATGACTTGAATCTATATTGTAATTTCTATCACAGCCTTCTGTCTTAGCTTTAATTCTTTAAATGTAATTCAGCCCTCGGATTGTAAGGGCTTAGTTTATCTTAGCTTATTTTGACTGCTGGCTGTTAGATACTATTGCAGATGCTTATTATAGTACACTAATATTTTTTGAATAACAGGGTTTAAGTGTTTTTAATATATTCTAGCCTTTGCTACTCTATGTTTGTTTGTTCCTAGTTTATCTAATAAAGGTTAAAATGAATGAATGTGATGGAACTTTTTAACTAATATTCCTTGATTTATCCAACCTCATGTCTTGCAGAGTTAATGATTATGCTATATTTGTGGAGCTAATTTCTACATACTTAATTGTATTTCCTCTTACAATTAGTTTGTCTAGTTGTCTTATCTTGCTCAAATTAAGACTCTACAACAGGCATTGATCTTACCAAAATACTAAAAATATTACAGAATTTATGTATTTATTATACAAGTATATTTATATTTAAGCAATACCTGCTATTTCCATAACTCTGTTACCCCCTAATCTGATATGTTCTAAAATTGGAAAGAGTGTCCAGCACTCTCGTGTGAAATACCGCCAAGGGCCTCAGTGGTCTAAACTTGGAGCTCAGAATCTTATTTTCTTTCTAATGATACAGTGAGTCCACGGATCATCATCAATTACTGTTGGAAATATCACTACTGGCCAGCAGTAGGAGGCAAAGAGCACCACAGCAAAGCTGTTAAGTATCACTTCCCTACCCACAACCCCCAGTCATTCTCTTTGCCTCTAGTGCAAGGAGGAGGTGAAGTAATTAGGTGTCCTGATTATGATTCTTCTATCAAGATTTTTTTATTTTGAAGTCAGGACAGGATTGCTCTGATCTTCCATCACAATTTGAGTCTAGCTGTACTCCCCGTTACTTTCTTCAGTAGGGCTGTTGTGGCTTTAAAGCAGTTAGGAACTTGTAAATTGTGCTTTGCTACGTTTTCTTAACATGTTGCAGCCCTGGAATAGAAAGCCTGAGTAGGTTTACTCTATCTTTCTTTTTAAACAGGTCTCTGTGAGGAGTGGCATTCTCTCATACTTTGTCATAGGTGCATCATGTACTGTTCTGTTACAAACTGCTATTTGTAACTGGCCCTTTAAATGGAAAATTGCCCTGCTTCCCTGGATTGTGGAGAAGCCTATTTGCCAGCCTCCTTCCTCATGACTATGGCCCCTGGAAGATTGTGCCCCTGCAAACGTATTAACTTTTATTGGGTGTGTATGGCCCTTTAAGAACCGTCTGGGGACATATTGTGACTTTGGTGAACAATGCCCCTTTAAGACTATGTCCCCAGACCTGTAAAATAACTTGTCCCTGGCTTCTCGCACTTGGTTCAGTAAATAGGGCTTACTGAACCAAGTACCACACAGGCAGAGTGTTCCACAGAAAGGGAGCACTGCTACAAAAGCATTAGTTTTCATTGTGTGCCATTAAGTGCTATGTGACAGACCCTTCGGTCAGAACTAAAGAGTTAACTTTGTTCAGCTTCAAGAAGCTAGTTTCTAAATACAAGTTTGCTGGCATCAGCTCTAATTAAGTTTAGTGATAAACATTCCCATTGTCTAATCACCTCCAGAGTCAGCCTGCTAGTGATAAGATGGACTGCATTGTTTTCTTGTGTGTAACTTGTTATCTGCTGAAGTAATGTTGTGGCCTGTCAAAGGGCGTTGTCTCTCTATCTAAATGTGTGATTGGGGATTTTATGCCTCCCCCTGAGAGTGTCCTTTTTGCATGTAACCTCAATAAAAAGCAGGCTGGGTGTTCCAGCACTTCAGACCTTTTCTGACCCTCTAACTTGCAGCCTTGACTCATGTTTGTAGGGGACAGCTATAATCACTACAGGGATTGCTATGCTCTTCATACTCCCTTAGCTACTGAGCTCTTGTAAGAGCTCTTGTTCCTGATCCTGCTTCGCTCTACAGAAGGAAGAGGTTCACCTACTGGAGCCTGGTCGTAGGTCCAGGGCGCAGAGCAGACGGCGAGATACCAGCCCAGCAGCGGTGGTTCGTAGAGTCTTCATTACTTATGGTGGCTACGCAGTAGTTATGGTGTCTACGGTGCTGATGATCCTTTGGTGAGCGCTAGGAGCATCCTTTTCTACGGTCCAACTTCCAGCCAGCCTGGAGGCAACCGTAACATTTGGCGGCAGTGGTGGGATGGCGTCCTAGCGCAAGGAGCAGCACCCCAACAGCACTGGTATCGTATGAGAGTTATTGAGGGCAACGCTAGCCACTGCGCAGCGTCCCTACCTACAGCAGCATGGAGCTGACAAGACAGTGGTCAGAACCCTGTGAAGAGCACCTCAACCGGATCTGTCGCTATGAGGGAGCTGATTTCGTTCCAGAGGTAAAAAGGCGGCTAGTCCGATATGGTCTAGACCCTGCGCAGGAGGTAGTCAGTCGAATCATCCGGGAATTGGATACTGAGAACGAAGCGGCACGAGTCTTTGAGCGCCAACTGTGGAGTTTGAGGGTATGGACACCTGGTCTCCAGCGAGAAAGTGAGTTACAGGGAGAGGAGAGCAGCGACCTCCCTCCCCAGCGGCAGTATACCGTGCAGAGGGAAGAGACAACCGGTCTCATTCCCCAACCCCAACCAGAGCAGGCCTCATAGACTGGTCCTGGGAGGACCCCCAGCAGGCAGGTGGAGATGGGACCGCAGTCTCTCTACCGGCCCTACAGGGATGCTGGGCAGGCGGCCCAGATCCCCAGCGACAGACCCAGCTACAGGGAGGGGAGAGCATCGACCTCCCTCCCCAGCCGGAGTGTGCCTTCCAGGGAGAGGAGACAACCGGTCTCTCTCCCCAGCCGCAGCATGTTCCACAGGGAGCGGAGAGCATCAACCTCCCTTCCCAACGGCCGCCGGAGTATCAGGAGGAGGAGGTAAGCCAATCTCCCCCTCCCCAGCTAACTCCTAACTTGGGCCCAGGGTTAACAGTGGGGATTTTAACCCCCACTGACCCCCACGTTCCCTTTGCCACCGGGCAGGACTATGCCTTAATTCCCCCAGCAGAAGAGCTAGCATCAGGACAGAGTGCTGCTGGCCTCTGCCCTACAGACCCCCTTGTTACAGGACTGGCCTGCAAACCCCTCACCCCAGCAGAAGCGCTGGCACCAGGGCAGAGTGCCGCTGGCCTCTGCCCCCCAAGTACCACCAGCTATTTGCCCAGCTGCGCCAGGAAGGCCGAGGATGCTACACTTTCACCCTACAACCTGGAACCTACAGGCCAGTACTACTTATTGTGGGGGGGCTACTTTGATGCTAATGTTTATTTGTGGGTGGGTTGCGAGACTAACTTAGGCACTGACCGACAGAAGGTCAGGTGCCTGGTTAGTCTCCCTCCAAAAGGGGAGATATGTTACAAACTGCTATTTGTAACTGGCCCTTTAAATGGAAAATTGCCCTGCTTCCCTGGATTGTGGAGAAGCCTATTTGCCAGCCTCCTTCCTCATGACTATGGCCCCTGTAAGATTGTGCCCCTGCAAACGTATTAACTTTTATTGGGTGTGTATGGCCCTTTAAGAACCGCCTGGGGACATATTGTGACTTTGGTGAACAATGCCCCTTTAAGACTATGTCCCCAGACCTGTAAAATAACTTGTCCCTGGCTTCTCCCACTTGGTTCAGTAAATAGGGCTTACTGAACCAAGTACCACACAGGCAGAGTGTTCCACAGAAAGGGAGCACTGTTACAAAAGCATTAGTTTTCATTGTGTGCCATTAAGTGCTATGTGACAGACCCTTCGGTCAGAACTAAAGAGTTAACTTTGTTCAGCTTCAAGAAGCTAGTTTCTAAATACAAGTTTGCTGGCATCAGCTCTAATTAAGTTTAGTGATAAACATTCCCATTGTCTAATCACCTCCAGAGTCAGCCTGCTAGTGATAAGATGGACTGCCTGAGAGTGTCCTTTTTGCATGTAACCTCAATAAAAAGCAGGCTGGGTGTTCCAGCACTTCAGACCTTTTCTGACCCTCTAACTTGCAACCTTGACTCATGTTTGTAGGGGACAGCTATAATCACTACAGGGATTGCTATGCTCTTCATACTCCCTTAGCTACTGAGCTCTTGTAAGAGCTCTAGTTCCTGATCCTGCTTCGCTCTACAGAAGGAAGAGTTTCACCTACTGGAGCCTGGTCGTAGGTCCAGGGCCCAGAGCAGACGGCGAGATACCAGCCCAGCAGCGGTGGTTCGTAGAGTCTGCATTACTTATGGTGGCTACGCAGTAGTTATGGTGTCTACGGTGCTGATGATCCTTTGATGAGCGCTAGGAACATCCTTTTCTACGGTCCAACTTCCAGCCAGCCTGGAGGCAACCGTAACATGTTCCTTTAATTTTTTTCTCCTGCCCTTTTTTTTTTTGTTTCCTCACAATAAAAGTCTGACTCACTTTTCCACATGTGCTCAGTAATTTCTGTGTATAGGCTGACAAAGCTTGCCAGTCATTCTCCTAATCTTTACTCAGCTAATTTGGGAAAAATTAACAGTTACAAACCTGTTACCTGCAGTCACCTTTTGGATTACAGTGTACATCCATCCTAAGCAAGAACTTGTGGATATAAAATTAAATATATTTGACTTTTGGAGCTATGAAATATATTTTGTGGATTTTACTCTCTCACAGTATCTGCAGCACCTGTTTGTGTCAGAACGCTGTTACAAACATTTTCACAGCGCACCTATCTTTTGCCCCAGGATTAAAACCCTTCCAAGGAGGAAAGACAAACTTCAAACATCCTTTTGCAGATGTTAACAAAGATCTGCAATAACTTTAAAGTATACAGCTCTTAGAAAAGAGTTTCACCGGACACTCCCACTTCAGTGACATCATAGAGACTCTGAGGCTAAAATTTACCTACAGTTTCGTTTCTCACATTCAACAAGTCTCTCCAGCTAACTCCCGGTTATTGTTCATAGCTTTCCTTGCTTGTTGTCGTATTTTAGTTTAATTAATTACAAGTAAAATCTCAGACTTAAGCCACACCCACCAGTCACTGATCCAGATCTGACAGAGCTCCATTTCAAGGCATCACAAAGGTAAACTTTTTATTCTCTGATGGTCATTTCCACTTGAACTCATTCTATCTCTGTGGCTACATAATATTGTTGATCTCTGCGTATGTTATAAAAAATTCTATAAAAATTAACTGTATGATCTGCAGTTGTGATCCAGTGTTCACTAAATTTGTTACCTGTTTAAAAGAACAGACATAACATAACATACTTTGTGAGTCGTCTGGCTGCCGGACGGCTAGAATGCAGGTAAGTGCCTTTTATCTTCTAAAAGATGGGAGACACTTTATATATACTGCAACACTGATTGGGACATTTTGTACCCTTGTTGGGGTATTATTGGGCAGTGTGCAGGCACTCATGTGTTTTTTTAAGAGAGACAGACTGTTTCTATTTCGGGGTTGAAGGGATTAATCAGTGTGTAGAGCTCTGTTTCCTTAAGCTACTTATTAAGAATAAAAGAAGGAATCAGCGATATAGGCTTGCGATATATATGCTTATTGTTGTGGCAGACATTAGACATTTTCTGGTGAAGGGGAGTTTTTTTTCTCTATCGGCTGGGAGCGTGCACGTTATTAAGCACTGCTTCTCCTTAGTCCAATGTGTCTCTCCTTCATGTATATTCCGCTCTTAGAGCGGTGGGGCAGTGTAGTCCGTCTGTTAAGAGGAGTAAGCTTAGTACTCCTTTTTTTTCTATTCCTGAGTCTTGTTGCTGCCCCTTCCTAAAAGCGCCATGTTGTTTAACCTCAGGGAGGAAGCGGCTGCGGCCGCACCATTTGTTTTGCGCTCCTCCTTGCTCCGAGATCGGAGCAGTGAGATTTCTGCCCCCGTGTGAGGATAACATGAATGCTATGTATTCTTATTAAATTCTTATGTATTAAAAGATGATACTTATGATTTAAAGGATAATACTTATGTGTTAAAGGATGACTTAAAAGTTTTTAGATCTTGCAGTTTGTTGAATACTGGCTCCTAAAGGTTTAGTATATTAATAAATCAGAAATATGGTTTGTGTCTCTTGCCTAACTTTTCAATTTTTATAAGCCTGCGATGGTAGAGCAGGCTGAGAAATAAAGTCTTTATATATGTTATGGGTTCCAATCCTTAAACTGACAGTTTTTTGCATTTTAGGATAATCCTTAATCTATACTCTAAGCTGTTTTCTTATAAAGATTCTATCTTAGTCTAGACGTTGTATTTTTTAAAGGGACAAAACAATTTTTATTGTTTCCTTGTGTTTGTTTTTGGAGCGTAATGTCTGCTCCTTCGGACACACGTCTGCTCTGAATTACATTATAGTATAGATAGATATAGAGTTTTTATGAAAATCTTAAAGGGATCTTCCTTTTAATTTTCTCTGAGTCCTATGTCTCTCAGGCTGATACTGTATAGGCATTGCCACAGTTTTCTCCTTAACGTCCCAAGCCTTTATGGCATCACATGCAGTGCCCTGCGGTTCCTCTCAATCTCCTGGAGGAGTTATTTGCTTGCAGAATTGTCTGCCAGGTGGCTTTTGGCGGTTGTGGCTTTATCGGCTCTTATCTGCCCTTTCCTTTATTTAAGGGAAATCGCAAGAGGTTCTTTAAGGAATTGGATATTAAGGGTTCTGCTCCGTTTACCACTACGCTTTTTGTCCTTATACTTTCATGAGCAGGATAGTCGGTAGCATCTGAGGGTTAAACCTCAGATTTGGACAGTGTAATTCCTTCTTCTGGTACTGAAGTAGTTTTCTTCAGATTCAAGCCTAATCTCCCTTTTATTTAGGAAGGGTTGGCTACTTGGGAAACTTCGACTCTCCTGTCGTTGTCAATCCACAAAAACTAGTGAATTTTATATTTACTAGGATTCATTTGTTAAAAAATGTCCTGTTCTCGACCGTGCTAGGAGAATTTCCTCAGGTATGGGAGAAGTCAGGGATTCCTTTTTCCCTTCTCCTGTCTGTAATAACCTGTCTCCTTTAAATATCATGGTGCTTAAGGTAGTAGGGGCCATTGATATTCTGGTTAAGAGAACTTCAATCCTTATTTAGGATAGCTGTACGTTTTTGACTTTTTATGGACATGTCTGGCATCCTTTTGGTGCAACGTCTTGTTGGATTCCATTTTGGTGGACTCTATGAGGAGATCAATGTCAGAAAGGCTGATAGGCCAATAATTTCTTTCTGTTGCTACTTTTTTCGTTCCTTTGAAGTACAGGAGTCTTCCCCTTTATCTTCCAAGTAGGAGCAGTCCAAGTCCTCTGGGATTCCCAGTTAGTCTTGGATACGGGGAAGTGTTGTCCTAGCCCACCCTGCATTACAACTGTTTGGCTGAGAAGCCTACTTGTGGCTTAGTGGTATAGTCTAGGCCTTATAGTTCTGCTGTGGCAGATTAAATATTTAGGATTCCTCCAAATCCACGCTTCTAGCGTTTCCTTTTTAAGGATGAGTCCTTGTTTGGACCTGGTCTGACGGTATTATCCTCTGACTTGCGGGTGAAAAGAGTTTTGCAATCACTTGTCAAGTGGGTAAGACTAAAGGAATGTTTTCCTTTTCCTCTTTCATCAGGGGTCATGTCGATTAGACCAGTCTCAGATTTTTTCCCAGAGGCAGATTTCTCTTTTCTAGAGTATCTGCAATTCAGGTACGATGAGAATCTTTCCTTGAATAGGGTTCAGGACGTTCTTTTCTGGGAGTGAGAGTTCCAGCCCCTGTCTGGGAACGGGATCTGGGTCTTTATCTCAAGTATCTCTGATGCTGACCTTCAAAGTAATATCCATTCTCTTTTGGTTAAGTGTCTGTTCATAAGAACTGGAGGGATGTGTGTTTATTGTTCCCATGTTTCTGAATCTTCGCTAGTTTATGGATTCAGCAGCCGAGAAAGACTTTTAGGTCCTGGGGTAGTACAAGGGTGTTCTTCTGGACTATAGATGGTTCAGGTGTCATCCTTTCTTAGAACTATCTCTTTTTCAAGAAATTTTGTCCAATCTACTTTCCCATGGATGGGAAATGAACCTGGAGAAGTCTTTCCGCGTTCCATCTTCATGGGTGGACTTTTTAGACTCTGTATTGAGAAGAAGTTTTCTTACAGAGGTCAGATTTCAAGGATTTATTCCTTTTCCTCTCTCTGCAGTATAATGTCCAGCCTACAGCAAGCTCTAGTTGTCTGGTAGATGGCATAGACTTTTACAACTAGTAGGGTGGGGGATCTAACTGCAGCTGCATTTACTTCATTTTTAAGTAAATCGCTATAGGAGGGAATTGTTCTTATGGTTTCCATGGACTTCATTCCTTTTGCTATTTTCCATTAAATGGAGAACATTTGGATCTGTCTCAAAGAATAGATGTAGATCAGCCGACAAGAGTCTCTTTACAGTAGTATTTTCTTAGGAATATCTATCTCAGGGCGTGTGCTTCTGGAGATATTCCTGGGTGATATATCCACGGATGCCAACCTGCTGGGCTTGTATGCTGTCTGGGTCTTATTAAAATAATGGACTTGCCCAGCTACTCTACCCACCATGTGCACCTCACACACACCCCAAATCCAAGAGTGAATAGATACAAGCATTCAGGCACCATTCCCACTGACATACAGAATAGAAAATATGATTTCCTGTACAGGACTCCATACACAAAAGACAGAGTGTGCCTGACCGTCACAAACTTTTCAGACAGTTGCCTTCCATTAGAAGGCGTTAATATTAAAAGATCCAAATTTGAATTAGAGGATACCTTGCAGAGTTTGATTATTTGTTTCTCTTTTATTTGCTTTTCTTTTTTTTGTTCTTTTTTTTGTTGTTGTTGATATACTATATTCTTATATTGAAGCATTGTTAGGTAAGTGTGTTGCCTGATTCAACATATGCCCTGCCTAATCGGACTATTGAAAGCAAACATCAAAGAATCAGGCCTAAGAAGAGGACTTGGCTCTCTTTACAATAGTAACCGATTGCATGCACATTAACTCAATATTGACTACAATTTAACTTATATATCATTATACTGTTGATGAATCACAAAGCTTGTATTAATAATAAAAATAATAAATAAAAAAATAATAATGGACTTGGGAGTGTCTGCTCTTCTCTTTAACGTTTGGAGTAGAGAGCGATTTTCAATGCTCTGTAGTAGTAATAGCACTAGAGTTAAAAACCACGCCAAGATAGGATTTGTGCGCACGCGTCCATGCAAAAATGACAGCCCTCAGATGCAGCCCCCGTGACGTCCCTCACCGATGACGTCACAGTAACATGGCGGCCCCCACAAGAAAACCGTAAGGAACGGTATTCCCATTGACAAATTAGTGACCGCAGCCACAGTAACCAATGGCGCTGACAGCTGGAAGAATAACCAGCTCACAATCGGCAACAAGAAGCCATAGAAACAACGGCCAAGATAAAAAGTAAAATAAAACAAAATAAAAAGTTTATGTTGTAAGCAAAAAAGTTAGTTCGCACAAAAGCTTCAGAAGATTAGTTTGCAGAAAGCAGGTCGGTCAGAGACATATGAAGCCCAGATAGGAGCACAGTTGTTTGCTGTAGGTATAAAACAAAGAGAGACTCCTTTTACAAGAAGAATAAAGTTTGGCAAAAAGAAGGTGTATTCCTTACACCAGCATCAAGTTGCTGATCTTCAATTTGCCCAAAGTCCTTGTGCGTCTTACACGAATAACGGAAATGTTATTTATTTATCCGTCTGGCTCTCCTCGACATGCAAACAAACTACGGAAGCCCAAATGGTCCAAAAGAACGACACATTTCGGCTTTGCACGGCCTTTGTCAACCTCTAAAGACGTATCAAGTCAGTGCTCCATATATACCATATTTTTTTAAGGGGTATAGACCATTTGTTACAGAATCTTATATAGACTAACTGTGGAGCGCTAACCTGACATATAAAATCTGAACCTTTTTAAAACATTACAATATACAGACAGTGTTACATCTGATACAGTAGTTTAACATTCTTCTTAAAATTCATTATAAAATTAATTTTTACAAAACATTTTAACACAAAAAGTCTTATCCTTAATAAAGGCCCACTATTGAGGGCCAAAACGCGTTAACAGTCATTGGTAAGCCTTATTTAATTTATTTGTCCTTTGTTTTTAGCTGTATTGCACTATTTTGCTATATGTTTTACAGGTTAATAGCAGGAAAACACATCTTATCACCTAGGAAGAATTTACCACCCCACAGAGGGACCACTATCTACAAATAACACTTAGAATAACTCTTTTTTTCAATAATTTTTTATAATTTTCTATCACTTTTTTTATCAAATTTTTATACTTTTTACATTTATTTTTTGCAGTTTTTTATAGTATTTTTGATACAAATTTGGGGATTTTTTTTTACTTTTTTCACCACTTTATATATATATATTTATTTTTTTTCTTCAACACTTTATATATATTTGAACACCCATTCGACTCTAGTCCATCACTATCATCATCTGGAACAAGTCATCTTTTGGAATACTGCACATACGTGTCATTGCATACTGTTTTGAGGATTTTTGAGCGGAGTCTTAATTTGTCCTTTTTTCTCATAAGGTGCACCTTACAGAGCTTAGACTGAGCCTATTCCTTTTAAAGAACTTTTTATGGATTTTGGATTTTTTACTTAAATTGTGCATTTTATTGTTTTATCTATATTGTATTTGATCCCCTAACCAGGGATCTATAAATATTTTATACTGTTGTATTAAATTCCTGTTTTATAGTACACAGCCTCTTTGGCGCTCTCTACACAATTTTATTTATACATCTCATAAGTTTAGGGTGGGCTAGTAAACCCGTGTATCAGAGCGACAGAGGCTTTCCCTAAGCGCTCCATCTCACAATATATTTTTTTGTAGGTATAAAACAAACAGAGACTCCTTTTAAAAGAAGGATAAAGATTAGCAAAAAGAAGGTGTATTCCTTACTTACATCAAGTTGCTGATCCTCAATTTGCCTAAACGTCCTTGCGCATCTTACACGAATAACGGCAATGTTATTTATCGGTTTGGCTCTCCTCACCATGCAAGCAAACTACCGAAGCCCAAGTGGTCCAAAAGAGCAACGCGTTTCAGCTTTGCACAGCCATTGTCAAGCTCTAAAGACGTATCAAGTCAGTGCTCCATATATACCATATTTTTTTAAGGGATATAGACCATTTGTTACAGAATCTTATATAGACTAACTGTGGAGCGCTAACCTGACATAAAAACTGAACCTTTTTAAAACATTACAATATACAAACAGTGTTACACCCGATACAGTAGTTTAACATTCATCTTAAAATTCATTATAAAATTAATTTTTACAAAACATTTTAACTCAAAACGCTGGAAAATTTGTGATGACAATATTAAAATGACAGTTTACAAGCGCCGTTAACATACAAGTGCATAAAATAATACTCATAATAATAGTGTGGAAAAACATTCATTATATATTCTAATAGCTAGTATGATGAGTTCTACACTAACTTAGTAGGAAGAGTTAAAATATTTTATATAAACTATCTTTCTAAATATATGTATTACCCTAAAACCAAAATGTATATGTGTGTGTGTATATATATATATATATATATATATATACACATACATACATACAACCTACAAATACTAATATTTAAAACTTAAAACTACATTTTATTTAAAAGAGAGTGTGGAACAAGAAAAAGATCTAAAGAGCAAGAATAAAAAAATGTATGTATGTGTATATATATATATATTAAAACTAGAAATTAAAATAAAAGATGAAAGTGAATATTTTAATCCCAAAAATAAAAGGTTAAGGTGAATATTTTAATCCACCAGGTAGCAACCTAAATCTAACTCTTGGTTAAGGCCAAATGGTGTTGGTGTTTTTAATTGAAAAATCAATTTGCTCTCTTTCTTTAATATTTCATTATGTATATGACCCCCTCTCCAATTACCTTTTACACTTGTCAATTCCCACATAACTAAACAATTTCAAGTTTGCTCCATTATATACTAAAAAATTTTTTGGAATGGGCAGGTCTTTGGCCTCTATTTATCAAGCAGTCAACTTGTTTTACCCCTAAACCGCCGCTCCCGGAGCCCACCGCTACCTACATTACAATTAAATACTTACCTATAAAATAAACCCTAAGCTAGCTACAATATAACTAATAGTTACATTGTAGCTATTTTAGGGTTTATTTTTATTTTACAGGCAACTTTGTATTTATTTTAACTAGGTACAAAAGCTATTAAATAGTTATTAACTATTTAATAGCTACCTAGTTAAAATAAATACAAATTTACCTGTAAAATAAAACCTAACCTAAGTTACAATTACACCTAACACTATATTACCATTAATTAAATTAAATTAATTAAATACAATTACCTACAATTAACTAAAAATAACTAAAATTAACTAAAGTACAAAATAAAAAAAATTCTAAATTACAGAAAATAAAAAAGAATTACATGAAGTTTAAACTAATTACACCTAATCTAAGCCCCCTAATAAAATAAAAAATCCCCCCCAAAATAATAAAATTCCCTACCCTATACTAAATTACAAATAGCCCTTAAAAGGGCTTTTTGCGGGGCATTGCCCCAAAGTAATCAGCTCTTTTACCTGTAAAAAAAGAAATACACCCCCCAACATTAAAACCCACCACCCACACACCTAACCTTACTCTAAAACCCACCCAAACCCCCCTTAAAAAAGACGGGCAGAAGTCTTCATCCAATCCGGCCAGAAGAGGTCCTCCAGATGGGCAGAAGTCTTCATCCAAGCGGCATCTTCTATCTTCTTCCATCCAACGAGGAGCAGCACCATCTTGAAGACATCCGACGCGGAGCATCCATCCCGACAACTAAACGACGAATGACGGTTCCTTTAAATGACATCATCCAAGATGGCGTCTCTTGAATTCCGATTGGCTGATAGGATTCTATCAGCCAATCGGAATTAAGGTAGGAAAAATCCGATTGGCTGATTTCATCAGCCAATCGGATTGAAGGTCAATCCGATTGGCTGATTTCATCAGCCAATCGGATTTTTCCTACCTTAATTCCGATTGGCTGATAGAATCCTATCAGCCAATCGGAATTCAAGGGACGCCATCTTGGATGACGTCATTTAAAGGAACCATCATTCGTCGTTTAGTCGTCGGGATCGATGGATGCTCCGCGTCGGATGTTAAACATTTTATTTGTTTGCGGCGGGGTCCGGGATCGGCAGGATAGGGGTTAATAACTTTATGTAGGTGGCGGCGGTATAGGGGGCTGCAGATTAGGGTTTAATAGGTATAATGTAGGTGGCGGCGGGGTCCGGGAGCGGCGGTTTAGGGGTTAATATATTTATTATAGTTGCGGCAGGGTCCAGGAGCGGCGGTTTAGGGGTTAATATATTTATTATAGTTGCGGCGGGGTCCGGGAGCGGCGGTTTAGGGGTTAATATATTTGTTATAGTTGCGGTGGGGTCCGGGAGCGGCGGTATAGGGGGTAAAACAGTATAGTATAGTGTGGGTGCTTAGTGACAGGCTAGCAAGAAAGCTGCGAATAAGCCGATGAGCAGCGAGATCGATGACTGTCAGTTAACAACAGTCCGCTGCTCAAAGTTACTTGGTGCGCGGCTTTTTGACAGCTTTCCTGATAAATTTGGCGAACGTATTCAGGTCTGCGATGGCTATGTTAGGCAAGCTTAGGCAAGCGTATTGGGGCCGGCGAATGCAGGTAAGTAGACAGCTTGATAACTAGAGGCCTTTATATCTATCTTTCTCATGTTGTTCAATGGATAAGATGTGTTCTCTTATCCTGTCTCTTAAGGGTCTTTCCGACTCCCCAATTTATTGGGCTCCACATTTGCATTCTATTATGTAAATTACATTTTTGTCAGTGCATCTAATTGTGTGTTGTATTTTATAAATTCCTCCTGTACTATTGGATTTAATCTCTTTCTTTTTACTTGCATGTTGACATTATTTACACATTGAACAAGGAAAATCTGAAAATCAACACAATGTTCTCAAAAAATAAGCAAAACTATACATTTTTATAAAAACACTACCAGATGGGCTATATAAATGGATCATATATAAAACATTTGTGCAAAGAAAAATCTAGTGTACAATTTCCCTTTTAATGTTTATTTTTCCCTCTCATATATATATGAATTTTGTCTGTATAGTCAGATGATCACTGTGGTAACTGAACCCCTTGCAAGAAAAAAAGTGCTTTTGTTTCTGTACTGAAAGGGATACTAAACCCAAAATATTCTTTCATGATTCAGGTAGAGAATACAATTTTAAACAACATTCAAATTTACTTCTATTATCTAATTTGTTTATTTTTTTTAGATATCCTTTGTTGAAGAAATAGCAATGCACATGCGTGAGCCAATCACATGAGGCATCTATATGCAGCCACCAATCAGTAGCTACTGAGCCTATCTAGATATGCTTTTCATCAAAGAATGTCAAGAGAATGAAACAAATTAGATAATAGAAGTAAATTAGAAAGTTGTTTAAAATTGCACGCTCTTTCTAAATCGTGAAAGAAAAAATTTGTGTTTCATATCCCTTGGGGCCTTTCTAATCTATATTATTACCCTTAAACGCCCATATAGGCCTCTATTTAACATGTGGCTACCCTTGTTGGTAATTTAGTAAGGTGATCACAGTAATAGCAGTGGTCACTGGGGTATTTTCAATATTATTTACTGAAATGTAAACAAAAATATACATTTTTTTTGTTTGCAGTTTTTGCCACAACTATCTCACATGCCTTGAAATATAAATATAATAATGGTTTATTGAGAATCTGCTGGGCCTGCTGGAAAAAAAAGAAACATAATTTATGCGGGTCAGTCACTGAAATTTGACTTACAGTACATCAGTACTTGGGTGTAAAAAAAAAAAAAAAAGGGTTAAATATTGTTAACCCAACGGGTTTATTAACAAGAACATATCAAGACCTCAAATGTTTTATGGGGATGATTGTCCAGTGTCCTTGGTGCCATAGATTGCACCCATGTGGCATTCAGGCCACCCTAAGATAAAAGGCCATATACAGGAACTGCAAACTATTACACTCTATTAAAGGGATATTAAACCCAGTTTTTTCTTTCTTTCATGATTCAATCAGAGCATGCAATTTTAAGCAACTTTCTATCTTTATTTGAAAAATCAAGAATCTAAGCTAAGGACCCGGCCTATGTTTGGTTCAGCACCTGGGTTGTGCTTGCTGATTGGTGGCTAAATGTACCCACTAATCATCGAGCGCTATCCAGGGTGCTGAACCAAAAATGGGTTAGCTCCTTAGCTTATATTCCTGATTTTTCAAATAAAGATAGCAAGAGAATGAAGAAAATTTTATAATAGGAGTCAATTCGAAAGTTGCTTAATATCACATGCACTATCTGATTCATGACTGAAAAAAATTGGGTTCAGTATCCCTTTAATGTGAAAGTTGTTTGTGACCATTCCAGGTGCATATAGAGTATCAATGCATCATTTCATGGAAGCACTCACAAGTCACCCTCCCACCACAGCCTTAACAACTTACATGCACATGGGCAAATGCTCACACACTGGATTCAAAGGTTGACCTTTCCATAGAGATTGATGTCTTGGGATTCTCTGCTGCTGCATATCAAATCATTCCCCCACCCCTCTCTCATATGTAATCACACTGCTTGTGCCCTCCCTTAGGTGACGCAGGATATGGGTGCAGGGCCTGGCTATGCATCCCCATCACCCACAATCCTGGTCCAATGGAGAGAGCCAATAATGAAGCACACCGGATTTGCTGTGATACCTTGCTCTAGTCTACACAAGAACTCTGAAAATCACATCACATTTTAAACAATTAGACAATGCTTGAAAAATTAACCAGAGTTCTTTTACATTTTTAATATATACTTTTAAGATAGCAATTTGCATAAGGGAGTTAACGAACGGGCTCATGTAAGTGCGTTGGTGATTTTTAAGGGGTGAGTTTAGTATTTTTTGGCTCAGGTAGCAATTTGTTCGAGGGGTTGTAGAATGTGATGCTGGGGGCCCTTCTAAGGCGGGAATTGTGTTGGAGGATAATGTAGTGTGGTCCCGGCTAGGGAATATTATTGAGATACTATTTCTAGGAAGGTCGCGTGTGAGAGCCTATTGAATATACAAAATGCCCACAAAACTCATCCCTGCTATATACACAATAGGCTGAGAAATCATATAGAGCTGGACCTTTATGTGAATAGCAGAGATGCAGTAGCATGACTCTAGTACAGTGTTTTCTCTTGTAAGTTGTATCCAGTCCACGGATCATCCATTACTTGTGGGATATTCAGGGCCGGTGCTAGACTATTTCACGCCCTAGGCAAGACCTGCTACTTGCGTCCCCCTCCAAAAATCCTCCCCCCTCCCCTGCATATGAAATGACCCAATTTACAAACAGAAGCAGTCTGAAGTCTGTATATATCAGTATACATCTGAAACGTTGGGGCTTGGTTAGGAGTCTTAAAATCAGCACAATGTTATTTAAAATTAAGCAAAACTATACATTTTTACAAAAACACACCCAGATGGGCTATATATAAATGGATCATCTACAAAACATGTATGCAAAGAACAATCTAGTGTACCAATGTCCCTTTAACATAATGATTAATCATGTGAAGTAAATAAATATTTGTATACATGGTTTTGTTCAGGGTTTTCAAAGTCTTGCTGTATAAATTTATTATTGGACAATAACAAGCTACATACTGTACATGAAGAGGCAAATATAAAGAGAGGGATCTATACATAACCTTATATATAAGCCACCATTGCCTGCCTAATTACAATTACAGGCCAGTCAATACACATTGTCACCCTCTCTATAAAACAAACCCATGCACTTACTTACAGGCCAGTCACTACACATTGTCACCCTCTCTATAAAACAAACCCATGCACTTACAGGCCAGTCATTACTACACATTGTCATACAATCACCCTCTCCTGTATAAAACAAACCCAGTCACTACATATTGTCAAACAGTCACCTTCTCCTCTATTAAACAAACACATGCACTACACATTATCATACAATCACCATCTCTATAAAACAAACCCAGTCACTACACATTATCAACAGGGATAGGCAAGGTGTCCGTACACGGACACTGGTGTCCGTGACTGGCCCTTGCAGTGTCCGCCACCCATTTTTCTGTAGGGAGGGAGGAGTAAAACAGATGAATACTGGTCCTGACTCCTCCTTAACACACGTGGCGCAACGTTTTGCAGGGTTGTGGCCACTCCCACATGATGCTGCTTGGTACCAGAAAGTGACTCTGAATGAGACAGAGAGAGAGGGAAGATTCAAGAAGCAAGCTGCCACTGTGTCCCTGGAGCTTTATATGCAAAGGTAAAGCACTTTAACCAGCACCTGAGGTTTATTATAAGTAGTATTTAAATAGAAAGAAAAGATATAGTAAGGTTGTGAATCATAACCTTAGTATATCTTTTCTTTCTGATTAAATAATAGGGAAGGGAAAATATTTAGTGTGAATAAAATAAGTGGCTTGTCACAGTGGCGTAGCGTGGGGGGGGCAACAGTGGCGGTTGCCCCGGGCGCATAATTCTGAGGGGCGCTTCCAGCCTCAACTTAGCAAAGGGAAGAAGGGAGGCTAAAAATTCTGACAGGCCCCCAGCTCTGTTCTGCGACCCGTCAGGAATGTGGTGATGCTGCGACTAAGGTAAGGTGTCAGGACCAGACTTACTTATAGCCCTGTTTTTGCCTGATACTAGCAACACGCAAAATGCAGCTTAATTACGGTTTTATTATTACCCAACAAGTAAGTTCCCTTCCAACAAAGGACCCAGAGCCAGAATGCCATGCATTGCCTGGGGCACTTTTTAAGGATCTCTAAGCAGAGGTGGGAGGGAGGAATCCTTAAAAAGTGCAATAAATCTCTTTCAAACCCGTGGCACTGGTGGCAGCATGGCTGGGCTCTGCCTTTCTGTTAACCCCAGTTACCTAGTTAGTGGGATGGTGGGGTGATCAGAGACCATACTTTCATGTTTGACCGAATTCTGGTTACAACTTACGCCATCTTGTCCTTGCACAAAAAAGTATATTTGTGACATTTGACAAAAATGAGACCTTGTTTCCTGTATTTGATTTTTCCCCTCCATGATTTTCCTAGGGCAGAAGTAGATTTAGGGATTTGTGTGCTGTCTGGCACCAGGATTGTGCTGCTCACCAGGCATTTCACTGTGTTTGTCTCCTATCAAAGAAGTCCTATGAATTCACCATCTTGAATCTATTTCTTGCTGGACTCCTGAGGTGTGGACTTTTACCGATTTTTAGGGTTTGGGTGCTCATTGCCTTTTTTATTTACATTAAACCCACCCTTACTGCATTTAAAGTAAAAAAAAATAACTATAATTTGTGTTAGTAAATAAATTTAACAGCACCCCCCTAAATACCACACACCCTCCCCCCATATATGTATGTAATGCTGGGTTGTCTGTCCCATGCCCCTTTTATATTGATTACTTACAATTGTTATATTTATTAAGGTAGAATATATACCCCACTTTTATATGTCATTGGCACCCAAAAGACAGTCTGCCCAGCAGGGACAACCTTATGTAACAGCTGCCAACCTGTGTGTCCCCTTTTCCTCTTTTTAACGACTTACCAAAAACCTATTGCACCACATATACAATGTGGTCTGCAGTATTTGTACCATGAAGTTTTACAGATCAGGACATGTCACCACCAGATGGGGGTTAAAGGGGACTTTCCCCCCCATGTGTAAAACGAGAATAAATCTTAAAATTTAATATTGTATATATTTGCCCAGCTCTGGAGAGCTGCAGACAAGGTTTGATCACAGGGGGATAGCACATAATGCGTGCAGGCTTCACCCACTGCCTCTTGTATTGCCAATATATTATTTTCATGGCTTTGTTTGTAAGGCACAACTGATTAGCAGCTGCTTATGACAAGGGACATATTTTGGGGATATGGGTATCATCAGCAATAACTGTTAGTTATCCAGTAAAGATGGTTAAGGGAGCATTTTGTGGGAGAGGAGACAGTGTCCCTTGCTTTATGTGATCTACCAGGCTTGGGTCTTTGCTTGGTTTGTCCCAAATGTAAGAAGAAGCAGCATATCTAAAATGGAGTTGGGGGGCGCAATACTTGCCTTGCCCTGGGCACTGACAACCCACGCTACGCCACTGGCTTGTCAAGAGACTGCTAGCAATATTGGGTGATAAGTTATGAAATAAATAAAGCCTGAGTGAAATACTGGATGTGTATCTGCATCTGTATAATAACACCCAGCTCTATACAAAGACACAGAAGTGACATTGGCACATATGTATAGCCAGACAAGGGCTGGTTATAGGGTCAGTGGTATCTGCATCAGTATAATAACACCCAGCACTATACAAAGACACACTAGTGACACTGGCACATGCGTATAGCCAGACAAGGGCTGGTTATAGGATCAGTGGTATCTGCATCAGTATAATAAAATTCAGCACTATAAAATAATAGTTTTAATTGTAAATGTACCTTAGGTGTCCTTCACTAAAGGTCTTTACTTTAGAAAATGTCCGCCACAGCCTTGGCTCGTGCCTATCCCTGATTATCAATCATAAAGTCACCCTCTCCTGTATAAAACAAACCCAGTCACTATACATTATCATACAGTCTCCCTCTCCTGTATAAAACAAACCCAGTCACTATACATTATCATACAGTCACCCTTTCCTGTATAAAACAAACCCAGTCACTATACATTTTCATACAGTCTCCCTCTCCTCTATAAAACAAACCCATGCACTTACTTAAAGGCCAGTCACTACACATTGTCATACAGTCATCCTCTCCTCTATGAAAAATGTCACTGTCTCTTAGCACTAGCTGACAGTCACACCCTCCCCACACCTCACCCATCATCCCTACAAAACCAACTTCACACAGTTGTTTTTCTAATTATATTGTATAAAGAATAAACTGTTCACTTTAACTAACAATCACTCATATATGAATATGAATTTGTAATGTGATATTCATATAAGAGCCACATATGATTAATGTATGCATGTAATACAAATAAAACATTTATAAAAACATGTCAGTTTTAAATATTTGCATTTAATCTATGAATACCAACCACACTTTGTAAACTTAATGCAGAGAAACTCAATAAACTGAGTTTTTATTCTTTGCTATTGCTGCTGTATGCACTGTGTGGCAGGGGCACAGACACAGTATTTTTGTCCCTAGTACAGGTAGCCCTCAGTTTATGCCGGGGTTAGGTTCCAGAAGGAATGGTTGTAAATCGAAACTGTTGTAAATTGAAAGCCAGTTTATAATGTAAGTCAATGGGAAGTGAGGGAGTTAGGTTCCAGACCCCTCTCAAAATTGTCATAAGTAACACCTAATACATTATTTTAAAAAGCTTTGAAATGAAGACTTTAAATGCTAAACAGCATTATAAACCTATTAATATAAATTGTATCATCATCATCAAACTAAGTTTAATGAACAAAAACATTTGCTAACAGCACCTAATAAAATAATCACACAACAGACTGCATCATCATTAAACTAAGTTTAATGAACAAAAACATTTTTTACTTGCATTTTTCTGCAATCAGTTCTCTGCATTGTTAGCATGTTAGATAATATTGGATCTGCACCTATTCTATGCATTTCAATCTGCAGTGATTAATAGGCAGTTAGGCACCTTCACCTCAAGCAGCTGGACAGGAAGACAATAGGGAAATGGCTGCTCGATAGCTAATGTCTGTTCTGTGTACACAGATCAATTTCAGACCTGTTAAGTTGCATAACTTTGCTGCAAAACAAGCGGACAGCTCCACCTACTGGCTATTTTAATTACTGCACATGACTGAAAAAAAAGGTTGTTATTCTGAAACGGTGCAAATTGAACCGGCGTAAACCGAGGGGCACCTGTATATTATAGTTATATGAATCATGAGTTGAGATAAAGTGGTCTCCTAAAAATATGCTTACAATGTCAGCATGTGCATCAATTCAGGCTGAAATTTAAAGGTTTGCTAAAAGAAGGAACACTCACTAGTATTCAGTCATGGCTAGATTGGAATAGATTAATTTACATTTGTGTAAAAAAAAAAATGAAAACGTATTTAGAGCAGATTATTACTTGCTCTAATGGCCACTGCCCATTCTAACCTTCTCATCTAGACAGTGCTAAGACAGTACAGTATGTGGTCTAACTATAACCCCATCAGATCTCTAGTCTCTAGACTCCACAACAACAGATGGATCCTTGAACCTTCTGACTTCTCAGTTCCTCCACAATCCACCTCACTTTCCCCACGATTACTGCACATGCTTAGTGCAGTGCGCACACGTGATGTGACGTCACCAGTAGGAGGCCACTGCTTGTTGGGAGCAATCACTTCGAGGCTCAGTCATATCAGGACAGGAGACACACAGTCATAGCGCACTGCTTGCAGACCGTCCAGGGACTAACTGAGATGAATGATGACTCTAAGCTGTGTGACGCTAAGCACATTCACTGACTGAGTCTGAGAGTGTCGCTCATAAAGCGCTGGTATCATCGCGCTGCATACTTTGAGACCCAAATCACAGCAGTCATGGCCGGCTGCGCCCTAGGCGGTAGTGCGCCCTAGGCGGCTCCCTAGTTTGCCTAGTGGGAGCGCCGGCCCTGGGGATATTCTCCTTCCCAACAGGAAGTTGCAAGAGGATCACCCACAGCAGAGCTGCTATATAGCTCCTCCCCTAACTTCCATATCCAGTCATTCTCTTGCAACTCTCAACAAGCATGGAGATAGTAAGAGGAAAGTGGTGAAATGTAGCTGTTATCTTGCTTCAATCAAAAGTTTGTTATTTTTAAATGGTACCGGAGTTGTAATATTTTGTCCCAGGCAGAAAAATAGAAGAATCTGCCTGTGATTTCTATGATCTTAGCAGGTTGTAACTAAGATCCATTGCTGTTCTCACACATGACTGAAGAGAGAGGTAACTTCAGCGGGGGAATGGTGTGCAGGTTATCCTGCTATGAGGTATGTGCAGTTAAGATTTTTCTAGAAGATGTGAATGCTAGAAAATGCTGCTGATACCAAATTTATGTAAGGTAAGCCTGAATACAGTGATTTAATAGCGACTGGTATCATGCTTACTTTCTGAGGTAATACTCTTTTATATTTACAATATAAAACGTTTGCTGGCATGTTTAAACGTTTTTATATATACTTTGGTGATAAAACTTTATTGGGGCCTAGTTTTTTCCACATGGCTGGCTTAAATTTGCCTAGAAACAGTTTCCTGAGGCTTTCCACTGTGTTACTATGAGTGGGAGGGGCCTAATTTAGCGCTTTTTTGCGCAGTAACTTTTACAGACTGAGACATCCAGCTTCCTCCAGGAGTCCCCTGAACATCTCTAAAGGGCTCTTAGGCTTTCCAAAATCGTTTGTTGGGGAAGGTAGGCCCACAGCAAGGCTGTGGCAGTTTGGTGTGACTGTTAAAAAACGTCTTTATCGTTTTTTTGATCCGTATTTTGAACTAAGGGGTTAATCATCCATTTGCAAGTGGGTGCAATGCTCTGTTAGCTTATTATACACACTGTAAAAATTTCGTTTGATTTACTGCCTTTTTTCACTGTTTTTCAAATTCTGACAAAATTTGTTTCTCTTAAAGGCACAGTACCGTTTCTTATATTTGCTTGTTAACTTGATTTAAAGTGTTTTCCAAGCTTGCTAGTCTCATTGCTAGTCTGTACAAACATGTCTGACATAGAGGAAACTCCTTGTTCATTATGTTTAAAAGCCATGGTGGAACCCCCTCTTAGAATGTGTACCAAATGTACTGATTTCACTTTAAGCAATAAAGATCATATTCTGTCTTTAAAAAATTTATCACCAGAGGAATCTGATGAGGGGGAAGTTATGCTGACTAACTCTCCCCACGTGTCAGATCCTTTGACTCCCGCTCAAGGGACTCCCGCTCAAATGGCGCCAAGTACATCCAGGACGCCCATAGCGTTTACTTTACAAGACATGGCGGCAGTCATGGATAATACACTGTCAGCGGTATTAGCCAGACTACCTGAATTTAGAGGAAAGCGAGATAGCTCTGGAGTTAGATGAAATACAGAGCATACTGATGCTTTAAGAGCTATGTCTGATACTGCCTCACAATATGCAGAAGCTGAAGAAGGAGAGCTTCTTTCTGTGGGTGATGTTTCTGACTCAGGGAAGATGATGCAACCTGATTCTGATATTTCTACATTTAAATTTAAGCTTGAACACCTCCGCGTGTTACTCAGGGAGGTTTTAGCTGCTCTGAATGACTGTGATACAATTGCAGTGCCAGAGAAATTGTGTAGACTGGATAAATACTATGCAGTGCCGGTGTGCACTGATGTTTTTCCAATACCTAAAAGGTTTACAGAAATTATTACTAAGGAATGGGATAGACCAGGTGTGCCAATCTCTCCCCCTCCTATTTTTAGAAAGATGTTTCCAATAGACGCAACCACACGGGACTTATGGCAGACAGTTACTAAGGTGGAGGGAGCAGTTTCTACTCTAGCAAAACGTACTACTATCCCTGTTGAGGACAGTTGTGCTTTCTTAGATCCAATGGATAAAAAGTTAGAGGGTTACCTGAAGAAAATGTTTATTCAACAAGGTTTTATCCTACAGCCCCTTGCATGCATTGCTCCTGTCACTGCTACTGCGGCGTTCTGGTTTGAGTCTCTGGAAGAGGCTTTACAGGTAGCGACTCCATTGGATGACATACTTGACAAGCTTAGAGCACTTAAGCTAGCCAATTCTTTTGTTTCTGATGCCATTGTTCATTTGACTAAACTAACGGCTAAGAATTCTGGTTTTGCTATCCAGGCGCGCAGAGCGCTATGGCTTAAATCATGGTCAGCTGACGTTACTTCAAAGTCTAAGCTGCTTAACATTCCCTTCAAGGGGCAGACCCTATTCGGGCCTGGTTTGAAGGAGATTATTGATGATATCACTGGAGGAAAAGGTCATGCCCTTCCTCAGGATAGGTCCAAATCAAGGGCCAAACAGTCTAATTTTCGTGCCTTTCGAAACTTCAAGGCAAGTGCGGCATCAACTTCCTCTAATGCAAAACAAGAGGGAACTTTTGCTCAGTCCAAGACAGTCTTGAGACCTAACCAGGCCTGGAACAAAGGTAAGCAGGCCAAAAAGCCTGCTAGTGCCTCTAAGACAGCATGAAGGAACGGCCCCCTATCCGGTAACGGATCTAGTAGGGGGCAGACTTTTGCTCTTCGCCCAGGCGTGGGCAAGAGATGTCCAGGATCCCTGGGCATTGGAAATTATATCCCAGGGATATCTTCTGGACTTCAAGGCTTCCCCCCCCCCAAAAGGGAGATTTCACCTTTCACAATTATCTGCAAACCAGATAAAGAGAGAGGCATTCTTACACTGTGTACAAGACCTCCTAGTTATGGGAGTGATCCATCCAGTTCCAAAGGAGGAACAGGGACAGGGATTTTACTCAAATCTGTTTGTGGTTCCCAAAAAAGAGGGAAACTTCAGACCAATTTTGGATCTAAAGATCTTAAACAAATTCCTCAGAGTTCCATCATTCAAGATGGAGACTATTCATACCATCCTACCTATGATCCAGGAGGGTCAATACATGACTACAGTGGATTTAAAGGATGCTTATCTTCACATTCCGATACACAAAGATCATCATCGGTTTCTCAGGTTTGCCTTCCTAGACAGGCATTACCGGTTTGTAGCTCTTCCCTTTGGGTTAGCTACAGCCCCAAGAATTTTTACGAAGGTTCTGGGGTCGCTTCTGTCAGTCCTAAGGCCGCGGGGCATAGCAGTGGCCCCTTATTTAGACGACATCCTGATTCAGGCGTCAAACTTCCAAATTGCCAAGTCTCATACGGACATAGTGTGGGCATTTCTGAGGTCGCATGGGTGGAAGGTGAACGAGGAAAAAAGTTCTCTATCCCCCCTCATAAGAGTTTCCTTCCTAGGGACTCTGATAGATTCTGTAGAAATGAAAATTTACCTGACGGAGTCCAGGTTATCATAACTTCTAAATTCCTGCCGTGTTCTTTATTACATTCCTCGCCCTTCGGTGGCTAAGTGCATGGAAGTTTCAGCTTAGTTGTAGCGGCAATGGACATAGTGCCGTTTGCACGCCTACATCTCAGACCGCTGCAACTCTGCATGCTCAGTCAGTGGAATGGGGATTACACAGATTTGTCCCCTCTACTAAATCTGGATCAAGAGACCAGGGATTCTCTTCTCTGGTGGCTATCTCGTGTCCATCTGTCCAAAGGTATGACCTTTCGCAGGCCAGATTGGACAATTGTAACGACAGATGCCAGCCTTCTAGGTTGGGGTGCAGTCTGGAACTCCCTGAAGGCTCAGGGATCGTGGACTCAGGAGGAGTCACTCCTTCCAATAAACATTCTGGAACTAAGAGCGATATTCAATGCTCTTCAGGCTTAGCTTCAGCTAGCGAAAATGAGGTTCATCAGATTTCAGTCGGACAACATCACAACTGTGGCTTACATCAACCATCAAGGGGGAACAAGGAGTTCCCTAGCGATGTTAGAAGTCTCAAAAATAATTTGCTGGGCAGAGATTCACTCTTGCCACCTATCAGCTATCCATATCCCAGGTGTAGAGAACTGGGAGGCGGATTTTCTAAGTCGACAGACTTTTCATTTGGGGGAGTGGGAACTCCATCCGGAGGTGTTTGCACAATTGGTTCATCGTTGGGGCAAACCAGAACTGGATCTCATGGCGTCTCGCCAGAACGCCAAGCTTCCTTGTTACGGTTCCAGGTCCAGGGACCCCAAGGCAACGCTGATAGATGCTCTAGCAGCGCCTTGGTCCTTCAACCTGGTTTATGTGTTTCCACCGTTTTCTCTGCTCCCTCGTCTGATTGCCAAAATCAAGCAGGAGAGAGCATCGGTGATCTTGATAGCGCCTGCGTGGCCACGCAGGACTTGGTATGCAGATCTGGTGGACATGTCATCCTTTCCACCATGGACTCTGCCATTGAGACAGGACCTTCTACTTCAAGGTCCTTTCAACCATCCAAATCTAATTTCTCTGAGGCTGACTGCCTGGAGATTGAACGCTTGATTTTATCAAAGCGTGGTTTCTCCGAGTCAGTCATTGATACCTTAATTCAGGCACGAAAGCCTGTCACCAGGAAAATCTATCATAAGATATGGAGTAAATATCTTTATTGGTGTGAATCCAAGGGCTACTCGTGAAGTAAGGTCAGGATTCCCAGGATATTATCTTTTCTCCAAGAAGGATTGGAGAAAGGATTGTCAGCTAGTTCCTTAAAGGGACAGATTTCTGCACTATCTATTCTTTTGCACAAGCGTCTGGCGGATGTCCCAGACGTTCAGGCATTTTGTCAGGCTTCAGTTAGAATCAAGCCTGTGTTTAAACCTGTTGCTCCACCTTGGAGCTTAAATTTGGTTCTTAAAGTTCTTCAGGGGGTTCCGTTTGAACCTCTTCATTCCATAGATTTTTTTGGTAGCTATTTCCTCGGCTCGTAGAGTTTCCGAGTTATCTGCCTTACAATGTGATTCTCCTTATCTGATCTTCCATGCAGATAAGGTAGTTCTGCGTACCAAACCTGGGTTTTTACCTAAGGTGGTATCTAATAAGAATATCAATCAAGAGGTTGTTGTTCCGTCTTTGTGTCCTAATCCTTCTTCAAAGAAGGAACGTCGATTACACAATCTGAACGTGGTTCGTGCTTTAAAGTTTTACTTACAAGCTACTAAAGATTTTCGGCAAACATCTGCTTTGTTTGTTGTCTACTCTGGACAGAGGAGAGGTCAAAAGGCTTCGGCAACCTCTCTTTCTTTTTGGCTAAGAAGCATAATCCACTTAGCCTATGAGACTGCTGGCCAGCAGCCTCCAGAAAGGATTACAGCTCATTCTACTAGAGCTGTGGCTTCCACATGGGCCTTTAAAAATGAGGCTTCAGTTGAACAGATGTGCAAGGCGGCGACTTGGTCTTCGCTTCATACCTTTTCAAAATTCTATAAATTTGATACTTTTCCTTCTTCGGAGGCTATTTTTGGGAGAAAGGTTTTACAGGCAGTGGTACCTTCCATTTAAGTACCTGCCTTGTCCCTCCCTTCATCCGTGTACTTTAGCTTTGGTATTGGTATCCCACAAGTAATGGATGATCCGTGGACTGGATACACCTTACAAGAGAAAACATAATTTATGCTTACCTGATAAATTTATTTCTCTTGTGGTGTATCCAGTCCACGGCCCGCCCTGTCATTTTAAGGCAGGTATTTTTTCATTTTAAACTACAGTCACCACTGCACCCTATGGTTTCTCCTTTCTCTGCTTGTTTTCGGTCGAATGACAGGATATGGCAGTTAGGGGAGGAGCTATATAGCAGCTCTGCTGTGGGTGATCCTCTTGCAACTTCCAGTTGGGAAGGAGAATATCCCACAAGTAATGGATGATCCGTGGACTGGATACACCACAAGAGAAATAAATTTATCAGGTAAGCATAAATTATGTTTTTCAACCAGTGTGCCGTGAGAGATCCTCAGGTGTGCCACGGCAGACTGACAACAGTGCAGGGGTGTCCCTCTTTCAAATTTTGAAATATTTGGAGGTATGTGACAGGTTCATCAGGCATCATTTACAACCATGACATTGACATTCATTCACAGACAATCATTATGATTGTTTGTGAATGAATGTCAATATGTCCTGTATAGTTTGTAGGAGGCATGGCATGACGGCACAGTACAGTGTGTATGTGTGTGTATATATATATATATATATATATATATATATACACTGTATATATATACTGTATTAGGCTACAATGTGGGATTTTGTAAAATTTTGTGATGGTGGTGTGCCGCAGGATTTTTTAATGTAAAAAAGTTTGCCACGGCAAAAAAAAGGTTCAAAATCACTGCTCTAGTATATTCTATAAGGTAACTAAAGTTCAGCTTCTGACTGGCTCTCCTGCCAAACTTGTCACTGCTTCAAGGACAAGAAAACTGCAGTAAAAAGGGCATCCACCTGCTTGATAAAGTAAGATGAATTACAGAGGGTTAAAAAGGCTTTTATGTTGCATCAGTTTCCATGTTTTACTTTGGCATTGGTAGCATAGCCTTTTCTTTTGTGAAGATCTGTAAAATTCCTTTTAAAAAGCTATTGAAATAACCTGTGAAACATAACTTTCTTATTATTCTTTGGAAACCTGCGTTTTCAGTGATATGTTCTTGGACGGCTTTACTGAATCAAACAGAAGTTTATCTAATGGATTGAAAACTGGAAAGGCTTGCTAAATAAAGGCAAACATAACTTAAAGGGACACTCAAATTAAATTAAACTTTCATGATTTAGGCCGGGCATGCAATTTCAAAAACGACTTTCCAATTTACTTCCATTAACAAAATGTGCAGTCTTTTTATATTTACATTTTGTCACCAGCCCCTACTGAGCATGTGCAAGAATTTACAGAATATTAGTATATGCATTTGTGATTGGCTAATGGGTGCCACATGATACAAAGGGAGTGGAAATAAATCTAACTTAGAAATTTGTCAGAAAAAAAAGCTACTACTCATTTGAAATTCAGACTAAGTGCTATTGCATTGTCTTTTTATCATGCATTTGTTGATTATGCAAAACTAATGTATTTACTGATCCTTTACAGTGAACTTAAACCCAAAAATTTTCATTTAGGATTCAGACATAGTATGCAAATTTAAACAACTTTCAAATTTAATTAGATTATCAAATTTTCTTTGAAAAGCAGGGATGTAAGCTCAGGAGCATGCATGTTTCTGGAGCACTATATGGCAGCTGTTTTTCAAGAATGTTAGCGATTTGCAAGAGGACTAGATAGCAGCACTATTTCCTGCCATGTAGTGTTCCTATGTGTAAAGGGACATTCCGGTCAATTTGCAATATACATGTGTTAGCAAATATGCTTCTAGTAAACGTTATCACTGTTTTGGTGTATTTTTTTTCTCTGCACGTGCATGTGAAGCACAGCTGGATAGTCTCAGTGCACCAGTATTTTAAATACTGCAGCTGTTCAAAGCACCAGTGGGATTTGTATCATGTCAGCAATTAACAAATTGAGTAATTACCAGATGGTACAAGCACCTTAGACTCTCTGAGCAAGTGCTGTATTTAAAATGCTGGTACACGGTGCATACTTAAAGGGATAGTCTACACCAGAATTGTTATTGTTTCAAAAGATAGATGATCCCTTTATTACCCATTCCCCAGTTTTGCATAACAAATAGTTATAGAAATATAGGTTTTCCCTCTGTGATTACCTTGTATCTAAGCCTTTGCAGACTGCCCCCTTGTTTCAGTTCTTTTGACAGACTTGTATTTAGCCAATCAGTGCCCTCTCATTTGTAACGCGATGGGCATGAGCACAATGTTATCTGTATGGCACACATGAATTAACGCCCTCTAGCTGTGAAAAATTGCCAAATACATTGAAATAAAGGGCGGCCTCAAGGGCTTAGAAATTAGCATATGAGCCTACCCAGGTTTAGCTTTCAAAAAAGAATACTAAGACAACAAAGCAAATGGGATGATAAAAGTGAACTGGAAAGTTGTTTAAAATTGCATTCCCTATCTGAATCATGAAAGTTTAATTTTGACTAGACTGTCCCTTTAAATAAACTTTTTAAACAGCTATAGATTTTATTAAAAGCATTTTTGCTGATACATGTATATTACAAAAATCTTTTTTCAAAACTGAAATGCACCCATGTGGATTCCAATTTTGGCTGGGAAGTCCCTTTAATAAACAATTTCATGGGAACAAAGCAAACTTGATAATAGAAATAAATTAGAAACTTTTTTTAAATTGTGTGCTCTGTCTGAATTAGAGCTGCAACAACTAATCGTCATAATCGCTAATAATCGATTATGAAAATAAAACAGTATCCATTCGGGGAGTGGTCAACAGGTATATAGGGTGCACTCCCTGAATACCTGTTACTGTCTATGACTACGGCCACACTGGGCCGAAACCGGTCAGACCTTTCCACTTGTCTCTCTTGCTGAGAGTTATCTACATGTTTTATCCTGAATCATTTCAATAAAATTTGCCTTTTATATATGGAACTGGAACCAAGTTGATTTTTTCTACCTACACTGGGACGTTTAATGGATACTGTTTTGTTTTGCATTTTCTGTGGAGCACAGGGGCTCCACTTCCGCTCTTACGTCCTCACCGGCACGGATTACAGCTGACTCGGATGATTTCAGCTGACTAAGAAAGGCGTGTTGCATTGAGAGAGGCTGAGTAGTGTTGATAGCGTGTGAGCATTGAACTGCTGAGGATTGCCGAGGATTGAGCTGCAGCTGGGAACTAGATCACAACTGGGTACCTTACCGTGAGTATGCCGTTTTGGGCTTGTCTGTGATATATGGAACTGAACTGTCAAAAATTTGGCTCTTAACTAAGGAGGTGTGGAAGTGTGTTGAAAGCAAGCCTGATTAACGCTACTGATGTACTCGAGCTGACAGGCTGCTATTATTACCATTACAATTATATGTTTACAGGACTATCTGTCATACCACTTTCTCCCATAAGTTTATTAGCGGGCCATTCTGTGGGCGCACTATTTGCTTGTGCTGAGCCCCCCATCTCATGGAAAATTGGCTGGCATTCAAAGTAACTGCTAAAAGACTGTACGTTCACAAAGCCCTATCAGAACTAAAAGGAAGGTCACATGACATGTTTGCCCTGATTGAGAGACTTTTGTAAGTAAAGTGAATACGCTGTACCGCAACCTGGTTTGCCTGCCTCTTGAGAATTACCCGGTATATATGTAAATCCTAGCACTCTACACCTATAACACTATATGTCGCGAGGGTGACAGCCTCTCCTTGCACACAATACTATCCTGAACTTTGTCTTGAGCAATACGGTTGCTCCTTTTACTTGATTATGAAAATAGTTGTCAACGAATCTCATAATCGATTAATCGGTTTGCAATTAGTTGCTCTGTGCACAACACCAGCTGCTTCACTCCAATGAACTCCTGCACATGGTATAGTGTTTTATGGTTATGTCCTTAGCCTAAAAGACATCTACAGACGTTTACTTTTCACTTTTTCAGGACAGTATACGTTTACAACTACCCTGGCTTATGTGCAACCCAGATATAATAGTCATCATTTGGATTGTTTATATTAAATCTGGTGATTTGGATCTATGCTTTGCATGATATAGTGCCAAGCTTGTTGTTTACACCTTGCCCCTAGATTGATGGGAGTTATTTAAATTGATGTGCACTATTATCTGTTGCACAATTATTAGCGTATTGCTTGATATTACTGATTATATGTACTGTATAAATAAATGTGTAAGGCTTTGTCCTGTTATTGATATACAGGACTGATTTTGTTTTTTATTGTTTTTTTTATATTTTTAATAAATTGTGAAAATATGTACCAGATTCAACCTTTATAAGTATATATTCGTTATTTTTAGAGCGGACTAGATATTTCCCCTAACCTTATAGCTGGTTATTTACCATTGCATATAGATATTCAATATATTTTTATGTTAGGATGAAGTCAAGGGTTACTTTATTGAAAAGCCCCTTGCCAAGGTAGAAAACACTTAACATTGGTGAAGAGCTAACAAAGATAAATATCCCACTTTGGTGAAATTGGCAAAACCCTACTTATACACCTCAACAGCCTTTTCTCTGCTGCAGGAAATATAGCTGCAAACAGAGAACCAGCCTTAGCCAGAAGCATGTGGACATGTTGAGATTTTTGCATTTCAATGCAAAGTTTCTGAAAGAGTGAATAACAGAATGTTATTAACAGTGATAGTCTAACTCTTTCTAGTTCTACCTCTTTTCAAACAGTTTGTGGTTTTGTTTTGTTTAATTATAAAACTGTGCTCTGCTGCATAAAAATTGAAGAAACAGTTGTGTTAATTTTAAGTTTTAGTCTGAAGTTTATATTTGTAACACTCATTATGTGGATTTTAATTTAAAACATAGAAAACTATTATTGATTCTCTTTTTATCCGATTAGTCGATTAATCGAAAAAATAATCGGCCGATTAATCGATTATGAAAATAATCGTTAGTTGCAGCACTAGTCTGAATCATAAAAGAACATTTTTTGGGTTTAATATTTCTTTAAGAGTGCATACACTGATTTTGTAAGTTATTGGTAAATGGGCTATTACATAAAAATGCTTTCAGTAACAAGAACAAAACAAATAAATACTTTTTTCTTTGCAGATAGTGATTTTTGTCTATGTCAGGATGTACAAAACATGCTAGACTTTGACCTGCAGGATTTGCCATAATCATGAGATATATAAGCACTTAGAGTGTTTATTTCCTGGAGAAAGCCTGTTCTGTCACACTGGGAACCTTAAAGGGATAGTAAACCCTAAAATGTTCTTTTATTATTCAGATAGAACATACAATTTTAAACAACTTTACAATTTAATTTTATTATCAAATTTTCTTCATTCTCTTGTTATCCATTGCTGAAGGGACAGCATTGCACTACTGACAGAAAGATGAAAATATCTATTTAGCCAATCACAAAAGACAAATGTGTGCAGGCACCAATTAGCAGCAGCTCACACTAGTGTATGATATGTGCGTATTTATTGTTTAACAAGGGATACTAAGAGAACAAAGCAAATTTGAAAATAGAAGTGAATTTAAAAGTGTCTTAAAATTACATGCTCTATCTGAATCATGCAAGTTTAATTTTGACTTTCCTATCCCTTTAAGCTGTCCAAACTTGATCTTTATTCACAGGTTGCTGCTCTATACAGGGTTCCAGAATTCATCTGGCAGGAAGCATGTAGAGTTTTTACTGGCTTGTTTCAATTTATAGAACTAAGGTAATAATGCATAGGCATACACTATAACTAGGATCAGGGCCCAAAACGAACAAAAAATTATTAAAATAGCTTGCCAGAAACATACGCTGGCTATCAGCAGAGTGACTATGTAAATTATGTTAGCTTTCCCAGTCTGCCTTCCTTGTTGTTTTTTTTAAATATTTTTTATTTATAATCCAGCAGTGTAAACAAAATGTCACATCTCATTGGTTATATCCTTGCACACCACACACAGTGTTTCATACTAAGGGCAAATAAAGAGAAATACAAACAAATATAACTGACGCAATGAAAAAATACATTGCCAAACAGATCAATAATTGACCATAATACAGACAAGTAAGGCGTTCAACAAAATATAAAGTTATTAAATGTCTACAGCAATACACTGTTGGATTTTTAAAAAAAATAAAATAAGAAATAACCTCCTTACATTTATAACATGATCTACTCTTCTACTCATCTCAGATTTAAACTGAAGAAATTATCCCCAAACTCTAACTCCACCTTCTATCCCTCCCAATTTTCATTTATAAGATTCTCTGGCATTAGAATCCATTGATGCGAAAACCAGTCCCATAGAACTAAATCTGTAAAATTGTCAGAGCATAGGAATGGGGAGAGTATTTGTTTCTGAGATACGAAAGAATAAGTTTTAATTATGGGAAGCCATTTATTGAAGTAGCTTTTGATCCTCTTTTCCGAGAACGTAGTAGCATTATCTGTTTCAAAAATAATTTGTAAAATGTGTGGGCCTTCCAACTTTTAAGAATCAAATGTCACATAATTAGGATAATAGTATTAATAGTCCTAACATTTTTTGTTGGGATGGTACTTTCATTTAAGAGAAGAAACATACTTTTTGGAGAGATTTTAAAATGATCTTTGTATAGCTTATTATACCTTTTGCCAAAATTTTTAAATTTTTGGACATGTTCAAAACATATGCATTATATCTGCTTTTGAAAAAGAACAGAGAGGAGAGGAAGGGGCAAGCAGAGGAAAAAACGTATTCATTTTATGGGGAGTAAAGTAAGCATTATTTATAAGTTTCATATGGGATTCCCTTTTGGCTCATTGGGACCCCCACATAACTCCAGGTGCCTAAAGCTTTGTTCAATAGTGGAGGTTTCCAAAGTGGAGATTCGAGGACTCCAGAAGTGTAATAATTTATCTAAATAGATTTGGCCTTGCTTGACTAAAATACCGTAGATTAATGAAATGGAATAGCCACCAGACGCAAATTTATTTTTACATAATTTGATTTCGGACTGCATATCAAAACTGTCCCTGCCCCAATCTAAAGAATCAAGGTAATGCCTGAGTTGAGAGTAAGCAAACTGATTGGAAAGCGGGAGGTTGAATTTATAAGAAAGAGAATTAAAAGATATTATTTGGTTATTATCTAACAATAATTGATGTAAACGTTTTAGGCCTTTTTCAGACCAAGAATAAAAAATAGCTTGGGAAAAAACGGGGATTAACTCCGGGTTCCCTTGAATTGGAAGGAATTTAAAAAATGTATGATTTGTCCCTAGACAAACACACAGCCACTGCCAAGCTAAAACTATATTTTTAATTGAGATTAAATTATCCACGACTGAGGGTAGTTTAGTAGCCGGGCAGTGTAAAATAGCCTTTAATGAAAAAGGGAAAAACAATAAATTCTTCCAATTCATGTGTAACAACGAAACAGTATTCACAAAGTCAATCAAGGGCAATTATTTTTTTTTCTTCCAAACAAGCTTTATTCAAACAAATGTTTGTACATGGTACAGTAAAAATAAATTGACAATAATTAGCAATATTAAATCCATTGGGGAACAAATCCAAAATGTTCTGTTTGTCCATAACTATGGGCTTTTCAAAGAGGGTGGTGCTTATATTCAAGTAAACATCATCAGAAGTCACTTTCTGCGTTTAAGGAAGATCAATAGGATGTTCCATAGTCCATTTTTGAAGTTGTCTAATGGAGAGCTTGTAATTTTCATCAGTTATTTTTGTAACATGTAAACATTTAAAATAATGAAAAAGAGAATAAAAGGCCAAGAGGTAGAAGGAGGGAGAAAGGTACATGTGAGGCAGGTATCGGAGGTTTGTATATGAATTCTATGGCTCTGGGGAGGTAGAGCTCTAATTTGGATCATTTAACATTGCTTGGGTGTAGAGGGAGCTTATAAAATAGATTGTGCACCGTTTAGCCGTTTTTAAGTCTTCGGCAGGTGAGGTTGTGTGGGATGTGACATTAAGGTATCGATCGCATGAGGTGGCTGCGGGGTGTTTAAGTATTCCTCCCAGTATAATTTAACCGCACAGTAGAAGTCTAGGCGGTTGGTCTGTTGGTAGTGGAATTTTTAACAGCCATGTGATATGTTGTTTCCAACTTTGTAGTGTGGGTGTCAGTGTTTGTTTCCATAGCCTGGGAATTAATTGTCTAGCTCCACTGACCATGAGATACAATAAGGTTTGTTTGTACCTGCAGTGGATTTGAGGGGGTTTATTGAGCAAAAATATAAAGGGATCAAAGGAAATCTTTTGTGACCAAATGTGTTCAATCTCCCCGTAGACCTCACGCCAAAATGGTTCCAAATTCAGGCAATCCCACCATATGTGAGCTAATGTACCCTTATGTCCACAGCCCCTCCAACTGTTGGGGTCTGCCTGTTGGTATATTTTAGCTATCCTGCTTGGGTGTAGGTACCACCTGCACAGGATTTTCATGTTTGTCTCTGTGATACACATGGATGAGGGTGATTTGCCCATTTGCTTGACAATATTAGTCCATTCCTTAGAAGGGATTGAGAGGTGTAATTCGTTCTCCCAAGCTTTTGTGTATGCTGGAAGTTTTGAAAATGTATGTCTAACAGTATTTTGTAGATCTTTGATAAGTTCCCTTTCATGGGTTCTTGTGATGCACAGAGTGTTTCGAATTAGAAAAGTGTTTAGATTTTGCTTTTTTTTGTTGTGGTATATGAAGTGAGAAAGTTGTAGGTATTCAAACCAGCCGTTAAAGTAAGGTATGTTTTTATTCAGTAGCATTGCTTTTGTTAAGAGTTTGCTATTGTCTATGTAATGCTCGTAGGATACCCCTCTATCAGACTGAACTCGGCCAGTAGTCTTGTTATCCCAGGGTCGAGCCGGAATGATAGGGAATATCCCAGAGCAGAGAAAGTTAGTAAGATCAGGAGAGCGGCACTCACCACAGGCAGGACAGTCCCCAGTGACAACAGCAGAACAGGGCAAGGCAGATCACTGGAATGGTCAGGCAGGCAGGGTTTGGCAAAGGTAAAGCAGTCAAAGGGCACACCACTAGAATGGTCAGGCAGGCAGGGTTCGGCAACAAGGAGGCAATCCAGAATAACAGGGGTTAAGAAGCAGAGTAGTCAGACAGGCAGGGTTCAGCAGCAATATATCAGTCCAGCAATTTAGGGGTTAAACAGTTCAGGGGTATAGCGGGCAGAGTAGTCAGACAGACAGGGTTCATACAGAGCAAGGCAATACAAAAAATCATTCCCAGGAGTACACAAAGTAACACCTATACTTGGGCAGTGATAGATCATGAGGAAGAATTTTAAATAGGCGCAGGATTCGCGCCCAGGCAGACCGGAGAGGAGCGTGCGGCGATGACATCAGCGCAGCACGCCTCCGGACCTGACACAGCCCCTGGCAACGAGCAGGGAAGGAGATGCCTACAACGGCTAGAGTGGCAAGGCATGACATAGCCCCCTTCTTAAGGGTTCCCTCCAGGAACCAGAGTTGCCCTCAAAGGATGAGCAGCATGGAGTCTGGAGACCAAAGATGGAACATGCACATCACGGGCAGGGACCCAGGAACGATCTGCCACAGAGTAACCCTTCCAATGTATCAGATACTGCAGTTGTCTGCGCCTGTATCTGGAGTCCAGGATCTTAGCTACCTCATATTCAGGTTCAGCACGGACCAGGAGTGGAGGAGGAGGAGCTTGGACCTGGGTATATCTATTTTTGATGTAAGGCTTAAGTAGTGAAATGTGGAAGACTGGGTGTATGCCCAGGGTTTTGGGTAAAGCCACTTTGTAGGCAACAGGAGACAGTCTTTTCAGGAACTTGTAAGGGCCGATAAACCTAGGCCCCAATTTGTGACAGGGTTGACGTAAACGAATATGTTGAATGGAGATCCAAACATGTTCACCCACTGGGATGGCACGTACAGAAGCTCTATGAAGATCATAGCTGAGATTGAATACGTTGCCAATGAGTGGTGAGTCTAGTGACATGTCGGTCTACAGCAGGAACCCCAGTGGACTGAGCAGAAAGAGGGAAGACACAAGGTTGATACCCTGCTGTGGCTTGAAATGGAGACCATCGAAGAGAGTGCCAATGAGTGTTTCTTGACAACTCTGCTAGGGGTATCAATTCAGACCAGTTGGTATAGCGAACGTTGACAAAGGCTCTAAAGTAGGCTTCAAGATCCTGGCTTACCCTCTCAGTTAGTCCATTGGTCTGAGGATAGTAGCCAGAAGACAAAGAAACAGTGGTTCCGATCAACTTGCAGAAGGCTCTCCAAAAGGTAGAGATGAACTGTGGACCTCTGTCGGAAACAATATTCACAGGAATGCCATGAAGTTGTACCACATGCAAGAGAAATAGAGACAATAGTTCTTGGGCAGAAGGCAGTTTGGTTAGGGGCACAAAATGAGCCAGTCTGGAAAAGCAATCCACAACAACCCAGATAACTGTATGGTGGTCAGAAGGAGGATGATCCACAATGAAGTCCATTGTTATGTGTGTCCCTGGTTGTTTGGGAATGGACAATGCTTGGAGCAAGCCAGGAGGCAAGGATCGGGGGATTTTGTTGGCAGCACAAGTTGTGCAGGCTTTAACATAATCCTGAGCGTCAGATTTCATAGTAGGCCACCATACATGTTGGGAAAGACGCTTGAAAATCCTAGTCGAACCAGGATCTCCTGAGAATTTGCTATCATGAGCCCAGGCTAGCACAGGGGTGCATAAGTTCAGAGGTACAAAGAGGATATCGGAGGCCACGGGGGCTCCAAGAGGTTTTCTAGACTGGGCACGTTGCAATTTTTGCAGAAGGGTGGTATTCAGTTGAGCAACCACACATGAGGGAGGTATGATGTCTTCAATAGGAGCTTCAGAGGAGTCACTTGAGTGAGGGAACTGACGGGAAAGGGCGTCCGCCTTCTTGTTCTTGGTCCCAGGAAGATAAGAGACCACAAAGTAAAAACGAGAAAAGAACAAGGCCCACCTGGCCTGTCGAGGGTTAGATTGATGAGCAGTCTCTAGGTAAGTCAGATTTATGTGGTCGGTGAGAATCTGAATTGGATTGGCGGTGCCCTCTAACCAATGACACCATTCAGTCAAAGCCATCTTAATGGCTAGGAGTTCACGATTACCCACATCGTAATTCCTCTTAGCAGCAGTAAAGCGTTTAGAGAAAAAGGCTACAGGTTGTGACTTGGAAGTCAAAGGATCCCTTTGGATTAAAACTGCTCCAGCCCCTATCTCGGAGGCATCAACCTCTAAAGTGAACTGTAAGTTAGGATCAGGATAGCGGAGCACAGGAGCTGAACAGAAGGCCTTTTACAGACAAGAGAAGGCATTTATGGCTTTGGGAGACCAATGTTTACAGTCTTTGTTCCGTTTTGTCAAATCAGTGAAAGGTGCTACTGTTTGAGAAAAGTTCTTTATAAACTTGTGGTAATAATTGGAGAATAATAATTGGAGAATACCAAGAATCTTTGTAATTCCTTTAAAGATGTAGGTTGAGGCCATTCTAGAACTGCGGTGAGTTTAGCAAAACCCTCCTTCGAGATGACATAACCAAGGAACTGGATCTGAACTTGATCAAACTCACATTTTTCTAGCTTGGCTACCAAAGAATTGTCTCTTAGACGTAGAAGGATCTATCTCACATGTCTATGATGCTCCTCTAAAGTGGAAGAGAAAACAAGGATGTCATCCAGATAGACGATGACAGTGTGGTTGAGGCGGTCATGGAAGACATTGTTGACAAATGCCTGGAAGACTGCAGGGGTGTTACACAGCGCAAAGGACATTACAAGGTATTCGTAATGCCCAGGTCTGGTGTTGAAGGCGGTCTTCCATTCGTGGTCTGGAAAGATACGTATCAGATTGTATGCCCCACGTAATTCCAACTTGGTGAAAAAGCGAGCATCCTGGAGTGAGTCATACAGTTCAGAGATCAATGGAATGGGATAGCGATTCTTGATGGTTATGTTGTTCAAGGCCCTGTAGTCGATGCAGGGTCTGAGCCCACCATCCTTCTTACTGACGAAAAAGAAACCTGCCCCAGCAGGAGAGAAAGAAGGGCGGAAGAAACCTTTAGCTAGGTTCTCTTGGATGTACTCCTCCATGGATTTGGTTTCAGCCTTGGAGAGTGGACACGTCCTGCCTCTAGGAAGTGGGGCTCCTGGAAAGAGGTCGATGTTGCAGTCATAAGGACAGTGGGGTGGCAGCACGTCGGCTGATTTTTTCTCAAACACCTCTGCAAAATCTGCATATAACGAAGGAAGGTTTGAAGGAGTCTGGATGCTGGCTATGGGAATGTGGAGCAGAGGAGTGACTTTAGCAAGGCAGGAGTGGAAACAGGAGGTACCCCAGGAGGCCAGTTGTCCTTCAGCCCAGATGAACTGTGGATTGTGTAACCAAAGCCAAGGAAGACCAAGGATGACAGGCTGTGCTGGGGAATGAATGACCTCAAACTGCAGCTGTTCAGTATGAAGGACACCCACGGTCAGGGTCAGGGGGACTCAAAAAGGATCAAGCCTGAACCAAGGGGGGGGTGCCATCCAGAGTAGTTATTTTGAGACAATGTCTTTTCTGCAGAAGAGGCAAGCCGGCTTGAATCATGAAACAGTGATCCTGGAAGTTTTCAGCTGCCCCTGAATCAATGAAGGCTTGAGCATGGACAGTATTCTGAAGGAAGGTAAGGGTAACAGGTACCAGGATCCGAGAGGAGTAAGGGGATTTAGTAGAGATCATGCTTAGAGGTACCCCATGTGTTATCCCCTAAGCATTGGCTTTTCCCGGCCGAATGTCACAGTCCTTTAGTTGGTGGGTGTTAGATCCACAATAAAAGCATAGTTTCAGTCTACTTCTTCTCTGTCTTTCAGACTCTGAAGGTTTAAAGGAGGAGAGATCCATGGGTTCCTCCACTGAGGTAACTGGAGCTGCTGAAGGGGTAGAGGATGCTGCCGGAACCGGACAAACAGGGGGACGGGAAGGGAGGACCCTCCTAGTTCTGTCTCTCTCGGTTTGTCTCTAAATCGCTATAAAGTCATCCAAAGAAGAAGGAATATCACGATAGGTGAGTTCATCTTTGATGCTTTCATGCAGACCCCTCCTAAAGGCTGCCTTGAGAACACTGCCATCCCAAGTGGTTTTAAGTGCCAAGGTGCGAAACTCGATGGCAAACTGTGCCACAGTTCTATTGCCCTGGCGAAGATCCAGGAGAGAATATTCTGCAGCAGAGGTACAGCCAGAAGTCCCAAACACAGAAGACAAAGCAGAAATGAAATCATCAGCATCATGCAGGAGTGGAGCATTCTGTTCCAAAAGAGGAGGGACCCAGGCTAGGGCTTTGTCTTTCAGCAAGGAAATGACAAAGGTGACTCTTGGCTGGTGAGACTGAAAGGTGTGAGGATCATTTGGGAATTGCAGCCTGCATTGGTTAAGAAAACCCCTGCAATCCATAGTACCTTCATACTTGTCAGGCAAAGGTATCCGGGGTATACTTCCAGAAGCAGAGGAAGAAGTCACAGTACTAGGAGTAGGGACTGGCAGTGAAACAGGAGCGGTATTCCTCGATGTAACTAGTAAGGAGAGTTGAGCGGTAATAGCCTCCAGCTTGGAATACATATTCTGCAACTGTGTTGTATGGGTCCCCACTGAAGATAAACAGCTTGTGCCACCTCATCTGGCTCCATGACCCAAGTATAATATAATGCTCATGGGATACCCCTCTATCAGACCGAACTCGGCCAGTAGTCTTGTTATCCCGATGTCGAGCCGGAATGATAGGGAATATACCAGAGCAGAGAAAGTTAGTAAGATGAGGAGAGCGGCACTCACTACAGGCAGGACAGTCCCCAGTGGCAATGGCAGAACAGGGCAAGGCAGATCGCTGGACTGGTCAGACAGGCAGGGTTTGGCAACAGTAAAGCAGTCCAAGGGCCCACCACTAGAATGATCAGGCAGGCAGGGTTCGGCAACAAAGAGGCAATCCAGAATAACAGGGATTAAGAAGCAGAGTAGTCAGACAGGCAGGGTTCAGCAGCAATATATCAGTCCAGCAATTTAGGGGTCAAACAGGTAGAGAAGTCAGACAGGCAGGGTTCAGCAGCAATAGATCAGTCCAGCAATTTAGGGGTTAAACAGAGTAGTCAGACAGGCACAGTTCAGGAGCAGCGTATTGATCCAGCAGTTCAGGGGTATAGCAGGCAGAGTAGTCAGACAGGCAGGGTTCGTACACAGCAAGGCAATACAAAAAAAAATATATCACTCCCAGGAGTACATGAAGTAACACCTATACTTGGGCAGTGATAGATTGTGAGGAAGAATTTTAAATAGGCTCAAGATTTGCGCCCAAGCGTCAGGACCAGAGAGGAACGTGCGGCAATGACGTCAGCACCGCACACCTCCGGACCCGACACAGCCCCTGGCAACAAGCAGGGAAGGAGACGCCGGTGTGAAAGTCTAAAACTGTATAGCATGGGAGAGATGTGTGGATGTTAGTTAGGTCACGGGTGCTTTTGTGTTGGTGTATTGGAAGTTTGGGGTTCTGCAAGAGTGGGCTTAAGGGTGCCGATATTGAAGCTATGCCTCCTTGTTTAGAAGTTAAGCTATCTCATGTGACAAGTGTCTTGAATTAGTACTGGGTGGATGTTGGTAGTTGTCGGTGTTGTTTGTGGAGTCAACAAGAACCACTGAGGCTGGTAGGATTGACTAGGTCATGCTCTAGTGATACTTATTCCTTGTTGTCTGCATTTTTGCACCAGTCAATTATTCTGATGATTTGTGAGGCTTGTTTATAATATATTAAATTTGGGATGCCTAGGCCTCCATTACATTCATTTCGGTACATGGTGCTTTTCGAAATTCTGAGCATTTTACTTCCCCAAATAAATTAATTTGCTGTCTTTTGAATCATAGTCGTAAAGGTGGGCGGTAGGTTGATAGGTATAGTCTGAAAGAGGTATAAAAAGCGAGGGAGAATGCTCATTTGTACGCATGAATTCTGTCATGCCAGGATAGGTGTTTGTGTTGCTAGTTGAGTAAATCAGTTTGTATGGTTTTTAATAGATTTTGGAAATTGAGTGTAAAGAGAGTACCCGGGTATTTGGCTACATGAACCCCAGGCAGGGCCGCCATCAGGGGGTGACAGGGGTGACTCCTGTCAGGGGCCCAATGAGCCAGGGGGGCCCCATGAGGCAAGAACTAAAAAAAAAAAAATTTTTTTTTTTATTTATTTTGCCAGCCACCAGTGGGTACTACAGCAGAGTGCTAATTGAGCATGGGAAATGTTATTACAAGGAGTAAAGTATTAGCATTTGAGATGATTTCTTAGTGTGCACTAAACCACTATGCTCAGTGTGAGACAGACTTGGCACTTTGTACAGTGTGTGCCTGAGTCAGACGGCAGATCACTTTCATTTGAAGAGGAGGTAGGACTTATTTAGCAAATGTTTTTTATTTCTTTGTGCAATTTTGGATTGTAACTTCAGTGTGGTAGTAGTTGTATGGTGGGGCTAGGGGTCCATAAAAACACATTTTTTTAGCAGCAGTGTATTTATGATTATTTGACAATGCTGTAGAAATTCTATATTTAAAACCATGCAGAAATGTTTCTTTCTCAATACACAAATGGTAGATGCCCTTTTGGCAGATATGCATTATATATATATATATATATATATATATATATATATATATATTACATTCCAGTTTACTGCCCCTTTATGCAAGGACTTTCCAGATGCAAGGAGGCATTTTATCTAAGATTTTTACATCTGCATAAAATTTTATACTCTCAGACTAAGATTGCTCAGTGTTTGAAATGAGACAGGTTAAAACTGTTCAGTTTACACTACAGCTGACTTAGTTTTGAAATACATACCAACAAGCCTAAATCCTGCATTTAACCAGATCTAAATGGTATGAGTACCACAGTTTATGGTCCCACCAAGACCATATAGAGTACAGCATTTTCAAAATCCATAAGTACAGCTGACAGATGGGAAAATTTGTACACTATATTTGAAGTGGTGCTCTTGGTTGGGGAAAATGGGAAAAAACAAACAAACATATGTCAACCTTTTAAAGGTACTTTTCTTCATCTAGCCATCTACCCAGCTCATTAATGTACAATTTTGAATTCACAGAATTATTTTTGTTTGCACATTTAGAAATATGATTCTTTAAAAAGTGATCTCTTAATTTCTGCATTTTTTTTTATCATGCATGTCACACACTGTTGATTTAGGGGATGCAAGGTGCATAAATGTTTCCTCCTGTGAGTGTTTTATGTGAGTGTATGTGTTTATGTCTTTGTGCTTTGGTTTGTGTATCTATGTGTATGTATTTTTTTATCTGTGGGCTCTCTGTGAGGGTGGTTGTGTATGTCTTTGTGCATTTTCTGTGGATATCTGTGAGGGTGTGTGCATATGTCTTTGAGTTTTTTCTATGGGTGTTTCTGTGAGGGTGTATGTATGTATGTATGTATGTCTGTGTTTTCTGTGGGTGTCTCTGTGAGGGTGTGTGTATGTCTTTGTGTGTTTTCTGTGGATGTCTCAGTGAGGGTGTGTGTATGTATGTCTTTCTGTGTTTTTCATGTGAGTGTCTCTGTGTGTGTATATGTCTTTGTGTGTTTTCTGAGGCTGTCTCTGTCGGTGTTTCCTTGGGTGTATGTGCAAGTTTGAGTTTGTGTGTGTGTGTCCATTGTCTGTTCCTTTTTAGGACATTTTGACCTTACTACTAATTATTCACATCTTTTTACAGACTTTGAGACTAACAAGACCTTTCCGGAAGTAACCATTCCACCATTTAACCTTTAAATTATTGTTTAGGCAGTTCAGGGCCCTTCCTTTCAGCCACTGCATTCTGTTGTCATAATTTAGTTGTCATCTTCCTTTACAAAAAGATAATCAGAACTCCATATTTTGTTTTCTAAATCTCCTTTTTTTACAAAACTGTAGTTTACCTCATTACTTGTCAGGTCAATGTAAACAAGTGCTAAGTGTCTGTTTGGGTTTCTGTGTCTGAGTGTGTTTCTTTGCGTGTCTGATAGAGTGTCTATATGTGAATCCTTATGTGTGAGTGTGTTTGTGTGTTTCAGTGTATGAGTGTGTCTGTGTGTGTGTGTTACTACCTTTACAACATTTCCAAGTTTAAATAGACAATTAAGAATAAAGTGCATATACGTTTTAGTCACTTGGTCAAAAATTGCACATGTCAAAGGAGGGGGGGGGGGGCCTGATCAATGGTTGAGTCAGGGGCCCCAAAATTTCTAGTGGCGGCCCTGACCCCAGGGCATTTTAAATAGGTGTGTTGTGGTTTGAATTTGTGGTCAGTGTGTATCTGGTTTATTGCTTGTTCAGTTAGTTCAACTCCTCAGACTTATCAGTATTGATCTTAAAATTTGATCATTTGCTGTATTTATCTATTTCAGATTTTAGGGCTCGAAGGGACGTTCATTGGGAAGTCAGAGTAAGTAGGAGGTCGTCAGCATAAAAGGCCATCTTGTATTGCGTTTGACCTATTTGAATTCCTCTGATACCTTAATTTAGTCTGTTGACAACCAGGACTTCCATAGCTAGTACAAATAGGAGGGGGGAGAGCGGGCACCACTGGCGTGTGCCATTGCGAATTAGAAAGGGGTCTGAGAGAGAGTTGTTTAGTCTAATTCTGGCCTTTGGGGCATTGTAAAGCGCAACTTTTTTTTCGTAAAGGCTACACTAAAGCCGAAATTAAGCATTGTATTACGCAGGAATTGCCAGTTAATCCTGTCGGACACGTTTTTGGCGGCGATGGCCAGGAATATTGAGGGGATTTTATGTAACTGTGTATATTCAAAAAGATTGAGGGTGTTATCGTGTGCCTCTCTATGTGGAATAAAGCCTACCTGGTTAAGGTGTATTAGTTGGGGTAGAATCCTATTGAGTCTAGATGCTAGGATTTTTTAGTAGATCTTGATGTCTACGTTCAGAAGGGAGATAGGGCAGAAATTAGAGGGGGTGTCTGGAGATTTGCCCGATTTCGGTATTACCGTAATTTGTGCTTCTAACATAAAGGGTGGTAATGGGTGTTGTTGGCATGTTCTGTTGAATATGGATCACATTTGGGGTATTAGGATTGGGGCAAGTTTCTTATAGTATTGGACAGTAAAAACATCTGGGCCGGGCCTCTTTCCTACCGGTAGTTGTTTTATAGCTGCAGAGATTTCAGTAGGGGTGATTGGGTGTCTAATTCCTGTGCTTGAGCTTTTGTCAGTTGAGGGAGGGGGGTATCCTTTAGATATTTTGTATATATTTGGGTTGTATGATTAGTATTGGTTAAGAGTTTTGAGTAATATGATGTGAATTGTGTTAGGATATCTAGTGAGGTCTGTACCCTTTTGTTTGTTGATATTTTTAATTAATGTACAAAGTTTTTAAACTTTTTGAACTTAAAGGCTCTGGATAGCAATTTCCCTGCCCTATAGCTTTTAAAGTAAAATCGTTGTTTGTTTTTTATAGCTAACTGGTTAGCTTCTAGGGTTAGTAGATCCTGGATTGATTTTTTGTGGTTTCCTGTTTGTAGTAAATTTCCTTATTTAGTGGGTTGTGTTTGTGCTCAAACTCTATCTTGGAAAGGGTATCTGTAAGTGACAAAAATTTCTGTCTAGCTAGTTTTTTCGCGTGATTTGTATTTAATTAATTCCCCTCTGAAATAGCAATTGTGGGTTTTCTACACTGTGTAGGGGTCACTATCGGGGAGTCCATTAAATTGAAAATACTCTACTAATAATTTTTCAAGTTGTTGGTGTATTTATCTTAATGTTGCCACCAACTATATTATTATATTTAATCTAGGTTACAATATTATTTATTTATATTGATTTTATTAGTAACCTCCAGTAATATTATATAATTTTGTCTATTAGAATATCTCAGCGGTATATCCTAATAATATTAGTACATCTCAGGAGTGTACTCCAAGCGTGTTAAGTATTTATGATTATGAATATTTATAATTAATAACAATCATAAAATTATTGTCAGCAATATCTCCAATTAATACAATAGAATCTTATCAGTACACTCTAGTGAAATGTTAAATCTCTGTAGTGTACTCAAAAATAAATACTATTGAGATATCTATAACTTTGACAACAAAATTATTATTAAACAATATTTAATCCAAATTAAAGTAATTCAAACACAGAGGTATATCTCTCTTTCCAACAGATAGTTGTTCAAAAGTCAGGCCCCAAAACCAAAGTGTGTTTTTGTGTCTCTTCCCTTCCTTGCATAGTGTTTTTGTCTGTGACAAACTCCACCTTAATTTCTAAATCATTCCAGGAAATTCTCTGGGTATTATTATTATCATTTATTTGTATAGCGCCGCCAAATTCCGTAGCGCTGGGTACAGTGATGGGGTATACAATGACAAAGATTTGTGATAAAATACAAAATGAAACAAATCTAGTACAGGAGGAAGAGGGCCCTGCTCCGGAGAGCACACAGTCTATAGGTTTAGGGTGCAGAGACATAAGGTTTGGGTAGCTTGTTACATTGGTTGTATTTGCAGCAGTGAGTCAGGCAGTTCATGTGCATGTATTAGTTTGGTTCAGATGCGGGATGGAGGAGAGATGGTAAGCCTCTCTGAATAGGTGAGTTTTGAAGGACCGTCTGAAGCTATACAATGTTGGATACAGTCTAATGGAGCAGGGTAGAGAGTTCTAGAGGACAGGAGCAGCACGTGCGAAGTCTTGGAGGCAGGAGTGGGACGTAGAGATAACAGGAGTGTAGAGACATAGGTCAGAGGTTGATCGAATAGGACGGGATGGGGAATATTTCACGATGAGAGAGGAAATATAGTTGGGAGTTAGACTGTTGAGTGCTTTGTAGGTTAGAGCTAATACTTTAAATTGTATTCTGGAGTGTATGGGGAGCCAGTGTAGAGACTGGCAGAGTGGAGCAATTGATGTAGATCGTCGACTTAGGTGGATGAGTCTAGCAGAAGCATTCATAATAGATTGGAGGGAGGAGAGGCAGTGTTTTGGAAGGCCATTTAGGAGTAGATTGCAATAATCAATGCGTGACAAAATGAGGGAATGAATAAGTATTTTTGTAGTTTTTTGAGTAAGGAAGGGACAAATTCTGGAAATGTTGCGTAGGTGTGAACGGTTTGAATGTGAGTTCTGAGTCTAGTGTGACCCCAACGCTCTAAGCTCTCATTGGCTACTGGAATTTTACAGGTATTTTTAGTCCGCTTACAACTAAAATACCCTTTGGCCGTATTACCTCATATCGGGGGGCAACAGAGATTGGAATATAGTTTCATTTGTAAAATATTTGAATGTTATCCCAATGCAGGAATGCATTTTCCTTTTATATATATTTTCATACATGTATATGTGATAACATAATTTAACTGAGTAAGTATATTTATATACATATAATGTATATTTCCTATTGACAATGTCTTAAGAGATGTAATTAAGAGTCATATTTCTATTAGGGGACTTAGTAATTATAATTCAGTATTTCTAGTACCATGTGTGACAGGATGAGAGAAGGAGTGTATATTAGCAGAAGATTGTAAAGGTCACTTTTCCCCCTCTAACAAAGTGTTAATTTGTTAGTAGCTCACCACAGCTGATTCTGGTTAAATCATTTGGATTCTTTATAAGCAGTTCTGTAGAGGCAATCAGGGTCTCATTGTGCAGGCTACTCCAGAGAGGGAGGAACTGAGACTTTGCTGTATGTCTGAATTTATAGCTGGCAGAAACAAGATACTGGTGAGCAAACATTGTTCTATTCTGCTTATTTTGATTTGTTTTGTTAACTGGGACCAGCTTAGCTGCCCAATACTGGTTAGTAAGGAAATATTGCATGTATAGTTAGTCTCCTAAAAAGGAGCAGGATTTTGTTTGCTTTATGTTTGATTTAAAGGGGAAGTACACCCCATGTTTAAAACAGCCTAAACAACTATATTTCGTGCTAAAGTGACTATTCCTGCAAGGGCTTTGCAACAGTGGTGTCAGAAGTGAGATTGTTAGTGCCTGCTTTATTACTCTGGAAGCCTTAAAGGTACAGACCCACATAAATATGGTGGATGTTTTACAGGCCCTGTTGCAGGCTGCATCTATACAACAAGAAACTAATTGTCAGGCTGCAGCATCAGTTGCAGCTCAGCAAGAGTGTAACAAATTGGGACCCTGGCTGAGGCCCAAAAACAGGATCATGCCATGCTTTATGATGTTGTGCAGCATATTACTGCTCAGGGAGCACCTGCACAAGCAGAAGGTGTGAATAGGATACGGGCAAGTGGCTGCTTACAGAAAATGACGTCAGAGGATGACGTGGAGGCATATTAGGTGGCATTTGAATGCACAGCTACCGAGAAGTGTAAGGAACTTTATTTTAAAAACTATGTCCACTCAGTCTCACACAGTGTTTGAACCAGGAAGTATTAATGTTACGGTTGCCTCCAGGCTGGCTGGAAGTTGGACCGTAGAAAAGGATGCTCCTAGCGCTCACCAAAGGAGCAGCAGCACCGTAGACACTCTAACTGCTGCGTAGCCACCATCAGTAATGCAGACTATATGAACCACCGCTGCTGGGCTGGTATCTCGCCGTCTGCTCTGCGCCCTGGACCTACGACCAGGCTCCAGTAGGCGAACCTCTTCCTTCTGTAACAATCCCTGTAGCTAAGGGAGTATGAAGAGCATAGCAATCCCTGTAGTGATTATAAGCTGTATCCTACAAACATGAGTCAAAGCTTCAAGTTAGAGGGTCAACATAGGTCTGATGTGCTGGAGCACACAGCCTGCTTTTATTCAGGTTACATGCAAACAGGACACTCTCAGGGGGAGGCATAAAATCCCCCATCACACATTTGATATTAGATAGAGAGACACTCCCTTTGACAGGCCACAACATTTACTTCAGCAGATAACATTACACACAATAAAACAATGCAGTCCACCTTATCAATACTAGTCTGATTAGACAATGGGAAAGTTGATCACTAAACCTAATTAGAGCTAATCCCAGCAGACTTGTATTTAGAATAGGTTTCTTGAAGCTGAACAAAAGTTAACTCTTAATGGCACACAATGAAACTGAACCAAGTGGGAGAAAGCCAGGGACAAGTCATTTCACAGGTCTGGGGACATAGTCTTAAAGGGGCATTGTTCATCAAAGTCACAATATGTCCCCAGATGGTTCTTAAAGGGCCACACACACCCAACAAAAGTCAATATGTCCTCAGGGGCACAATCTTCCAGGGGCCATAGTCATGTGGAAGGAGGCTGGCAAATAGGCTTCTCCAAAATCCAGGGAAGCAGGGCAATTTTTCATTTAAAGGGCCAGTTACAAACAGCAGTTTGTAACATATCTCCCCTTTTGGAGGGAGACTAACCAGGCACCTGACCTTCTGCCGGTCAGTGCCCAAGTTAGTCTCGCAACCCACCCACAAATAATCGCTAGCAGCAAAGTAGCCCCCCCACAATACGTAGTACTGGCCTGTAAGTTCCAGGTTGCAGGATGAAAGTGCAGCATCCTCGGCCTTCCTGGCGCAGCTGGGCAAATAGCTGATGGTACTTGGGGGGCAGAGGCCAGCGGCACTCTGCCCTGGTGCCAGCGCTTCTGCTGGGGTGAGGGGTTTGCAGGTCAGTTCTGTAACAAGGACAAGGTCTGTAGGGCAGAGGCCAGCAGCGCTCTGTCCTGATGCCAGCTCTTCTGCTGGGGGAATTGGGGCATAGTCCTGCCCGGTGGCAAAGGGAACGTGGGGGTCAGTGGGGGCCAACATCTCCACTGTTAACCCTGGGCCCAAGTTAGGAGTTAGCTGGGGAGGGGGAGATTGGCTTACCTCCTCCTCCTGATACTCCGACGGCCGTTGGGAAGGGAGGTCGATGCTCTCCGCTTCCTGTGGAACATGCTGCGGCTGGGGAGAGAGACCGGTTGTCTCCTCTCCCTGGAAGGCACACTCCGGCTGGGGAGGGAGGTCGATGCTCTCCCCTCCCTGTAGCTGGGTCTGTCGCTGGGGATCTGGGCCGCCTGCCCAGCATCCCTGTAGGGCCGGTAGAGAGACTGCAGTCCCATCTCCACCTGCCTGCTGGGGGTCCTCCCAGGACCAGTCTATGAGGCCTGCTGCCTCTGGTATCTCTGGTTGGGGTTGGGGAAGGAGACCGGTTGTCTCTTCCCTCTGCACAGTATACTGCCGCTGGGGAGGGAGGTCGCTGCTCCCCTCTCCCTGTGGAACATGCTGCGGCTGGGGAGAGAGACCAGGTGTCCATACCCTCAAACTCCACAGTTGGCGCTCAAAGGCTCGTGCCGCTTTGTTCTCCGTATCCAATTCCCGGATGATGCGACTGACTACCTCCTGCGCAGGGTCTGGACCATATCGGACTAGCCGCCTCTTTACCTCTGGAACGAAATCCGCGTCCTCATAGCGACGGATCCGGTTGAGGTGCTCTTCACATGGTTCTGACCAGTATCTTGTCAGCTCCATGCTGCTGTAGGTAGGGACGCTGCGCATTGGCTAGCGTTGCCCTCAATTACTCTCCTACGATACCAGTGCTGTTGTGGTGCTGCTCCTTGCGCTAGGACGCCAATCCCACCGCTGCCGCCAAATGTTACGGTTGCCTCCAGGCTGGCTGGAAGTTGGACCGTAGAAAAGGATGCTCCTAGCGCTCACCAAAGGAGCAGCAGCACCGTAGACACTCTAACTGCTGCGTAGCCACCATCAGTAATGCAGACTATATGAACCACCGCTGCTGGGCTGGTATCTCGCCGTCTGCTCTGCGCCCTGGACCTACGACCAGGCTCCAGTAGGCGAACCTCTTCCTTCTGTAACAATCCCTGTAGCTAAGGGAGTATGAAGAGCATAGCAATCCCTGTAGTGATTATAAGCTGTATCCTACAAACATGAGTCAAAGCTTCAAGTTAGAGGGTCAACATAGGTCTGATGTGCTGGAGCACACAGCCTGCTTTTATTCAGGTTACATGCAAACAGGACACTCTCAGGGGGAGGCATAAAATCCCCCATCACACATTTGATATTAGATAGAGAGACACTCCCTTTGACAGGCCACAACATTTACTTCAGCAGATAACATTACACACAATAAAACAATGCAGTCCACCTTATCAATACTAGTCTGATTAGACAATGGGAAAGTTGATCACTAAACCTAATTAGAGCTAATCCCAGCAGACTTGTATTTAGAATAGGTTTCTTGAAGCTGAACAAAAGTTAACTCTTAATGGCACACAATGAAACTGAACCAAGTGGGAGAAAGCCAGGGACAAGTCATTTCACAGGTCTGGGGACATAGTCTTAAAGGGGCATTGTTCATCAAAGTCACAATATGTCCCCAGATGGTTCTTAAAGGGCCACACACACCCAACAAAAGTCAATATGTCCTCAGGGGCACAATCTTCCAGGGGCCATAGTCATGTGGAAGGAGGCTGGCAAATAGGCTTCTCCAAAATCCAGGGAAGCAGGGCAATTTTTCATTTAAAGGGCCAGTTACAAACAGCAGTTTGTAACAATTAATAACTGAGGTTCTGTTATGATCATTGGCTGAGGGAACCACTATGGGTTGACTTACTTAAATGCAGTATATAACACACAGATATCAGCAGAGTTCAGTTTCTTTTGCTGATTGTTTATGCAAAGAAAGTCAGTATATATTATTCTACAGGATCAGGCACAAGTAGTTGGAATAGCTCTCAGGCCAAGTATGAGAGAATATGCATGCAGTCAAGTATATAATGTTGAAGCACAGGTATCACAGCCACAATTTAATTAACAAGCAGCAGATGAGAGATATGCATGCAGGCAAATATAGAGTGTTGAAGCACAGGTATCACAGTCACAATATAATTAGCAAGCAGCAGATACTTAATAAGCATAGAAAAAGTCTACTAGTTTTAGTATAGCAGCTGATACTTATTAAGCATAGAACAAGCAAGTAAATAACTTCAGAACTGCAGGGATGATAGCAATCACTGTAATATAGTCCCAGAATCTTGCACAGCTTGATTTAATCACAGTAGCAGAAATTAATAACATATATGTGACTGAGTTCAAGATATACCTCCTCCTGTAGAGCTGACAGCAGTCAGTAGGCTTGAGTAGCCACAACAAGGAAGTGCAACTGTAGCACACAGCTGCAACATAGAGAGAAATTGCCAAGCAATGATGGGTATGAGGAGGAGCCTTTAATAGGCTGAGCAGCAAAGATTTAAAGTGACAGCACACAATATGATTAATTCCTTACAGGAAGGCCTGGCCACAAGAGGAATGGGCAGGAATCATTGCTCCTTTTCTCCTTGGTGAAACCCAAAAGGCTTATTATGACTTGGAAGAAGATGCTGCTAGAGACTATACACAATTAAAAGCTGGAATTCTCACCAGAATGGGTGTAACATGTACAGTGAGAGCCCAGCGTTTCTATAACTGGCATTTCAACATGGGGAAAGCTCCCAGGTCCCAGATGTTTGACTTAATACATCTGGCACGAAAATGGCTTAGACCAGAGGCCCAAAGTCCTGCACAAATTGTTGAAATGCTAGTACTTGACAGATTCTTGCGAGAATTGCCCCGTGGCCTCCGCAAGTGGGTAGGACAAGGAAACCCCACTACATATGATTCTATGGTGGCTCAAGTGGAAAGATACCTTGCTGCCAGGGACCTTGAGAAAGCCTGTCCTATGCCATCTAAATTTGTTTCAGAATTTCTGAGACAACAAAAGACTTTTAGGACCCAGAGGCCAGGAAACAGAAAGGGCAAGACTGAAGCTGAACCAGCAGATTGCTATCAGATAAACCACACTTTGCCAAGAGTGGATCATTTGGGGAGGAACCCTGTAACCTGCTTTGAGTGTGGTGCCAAAGGACATGTCAGGGCAGGATGCCCAAACCTACCAGAACCAATGCAATGAGCCCTAGGAGAAGAACCATTGGACTTTTGTGGACTTATTTGCCTAGCAGGCATGGAAGAAAGCATACACACCTTCCGGGTGTCAGTATGCTTTAATAAAAGAGATACAGACGCTTTGGTGGACTCTGGCAGTGCCTTAACTCTAGTGCCTTAACTTTAGTGGAACACACACAGTTGCAAAAAAAATAAGGCAATAGGGGTACTGTGTATTCATAGGTGCACCGTTACTTATCCTACTGCTGTACTTGGGAAATTAATACAAATGACTGCTGTAGTGGTACCTAGGCTGCCTTATCCCTTGGTTATAGGAACAAACTTTCCAGAGTTTCACACCCTAATACAGTCTCAAGTTATTGCTAAACAAGGAGAGTCAGAGGTTGAAGCAGGGGATAGGAGTCTACATGAAGTTTTCCGTTTTATTCACCCTGATTTGTATGCTTTCAATGCCAAAAGCAATACATCTAGAAAAAGAGCAGAAAGAGTAAATACAGATTTAATAAAGCCCTTAATGAAGCTTTGTTAAATGAGCAGGTAACAAGTAGTAAGAAAGGTGTGACCACTCAGTGCACAGAATCTGAAGTAGATCAGGTAAGTGAAATGACTGAAAATGTTCCCTGTGAACTAGACATTATTAGCAGTAGCTTTGGGTGAGAACAAGCTAATGATCCCTTGCTACACCATGCAAGGAGCAGGGTTAAAAATGACCTTCTGTACCGAGTAATATCAGAGGAAGGTCAAGAGATAGAACAGCTAGTTGTGCCTTTCTCTCATACTAGGAAGGTGTTAGATTTTGCCCATTTACACCTTTTGGGTGGACATCTGGGGGTAGAGAAAACTCAGGAGAGGGTCCTGAGGAGGTTCTTTTGGCCAGGGGTTTACAAAGAAATAAAGAAATATTGTGCTTCCTGCCCAGAGTGCCAACTGTCATCCTCAAAACCCAAGTTAAGGGCAGCACTTATACCCCTCCCAATTATTGATGTACCATTTTATAGGATTGGTATGGACTTGGTAGGCCCATTAGATAAATTAGCTTGTGGTCATCAATACATTCTTGTTATTGTTGATTATGCAACTTGATACCCTGAGGCCATTCCGTATCAGCCAATAGAATGCAAGCTCAATCTGATTGGCTGATTGGATCAGCCAATCGGATTGAACTTGATTCTGATTGGCTGATTCCATCAGCCAATCAGAATATTCCTACCTTAATTCCGATTGGCTGATAGAATCCTATCAGCCAATCGGAATTCGAGGGACGCCATCTTGCATGACGTCCCTTAAAGGAACCGTCATTCGTCGGGAGACGCAGAAAGAAGAGGATGGATCCGCGTCGGCTGCTTCAACATGGACCCGCTCCGCACCGGATGGAAGAAGATCGAAGATGCCGCTTGGATGAAGATGTTTGCCGGTCCGGATGTCCTCTTCTTGCCGGATAGGAGGAAGACTTTGGAGCCTCTTCTGGACCTCTTCAGCACCGGATGCCAGGACGGATCGGTGATACCTGTTGAGGTGAAGACAAGGTAGGAAGATCTTCAGGGGCTTAGTGTTAGGTTTATTTAAGGGGGGTTTGGGTTAGATTAGGGGTATGTGGGTGGTGGGTTGTAATGTTGGGGGGGGGGGTATTGTATGTTTTTTTTTTTACAGGCAAAAGAGCTGATTTTCTTGGGGCATGCCCCGCAAAGGGCCCTGTTCAGGGCTGGTAAGGTAAAAGAGCTTTTAACTATATTAATTTAGAATAGGGTAGGGCATTTTTTTATTTTGGGGGTCTTTGTTATTTTATTAGGGGGCTTAGAGTAGGTGTAATTAGTTTAAAATTGTTGTAATATTTTTCTTATGTTTGTAAATATTTTTTTATTTTTTGTAACTTAGTTCTTTTTTATTTTTTGTACTTTAGTTAGTTTATGTAATTGTAGTTATTTGTAGGAATTGTATTTAATTTATTTATTGATAGTGTAGTGTTAGGTTTTATTGTAGGTAATTGTAGGTATTTTATTTAATTAATTTATTGATAGGGTAGTGTTAGGTTTAATTATAACTTAGGTTAGGATTTATTTTACAGGTAATTTTGTTATTATTTTAACTAGGTAACTATTAAATAGTTCTTAACTATTTAATAGCTATTGTACCTGGTTAAAATAATTACAAAGTTGCCTGTAAAATAAATATTAATCCTAAAATAGCTACAATGTAATTATAATTTATATTGTAGCTATATTAGGATGTATTTTACAGGTAAGTATTTAGCTTTAAATAGGAATAATTTATTTAATAAGAGTTAATTAATTTCGTTAGATGTAAATTATATTTAAGTTAGGGGGGGTGTTAGTGTTAGGGTTAGACTTAGCTTTAGGGGTTAATCCATTTATTATAGTAGCGGTGAGCTCCGGTCGTCAGATTAGGGGTTAATAATTGAAGTTAGGTGTCGGCGATGTTAGGGAGGGCAGATTAGGGGTTAATACTATTTATGATAGGGTTAGTGAGGCGGATTAGGGGTTAATAACTTTATTATAGTAGCGCTCAGGTCCGCTCGGCAGATTAGGGGTTAATAAGTGTAGGCAGGTGTCGGCGACGTTGAGGGGGGCAGATTAGGGGTTAATAAATATAATATAGGGGTTGGCGGTGTTAGGGGCAGCAGATTATAGGGGTACATAAGGATAACGTAGGTGGCGGCGCTTTGCGGTCGGCAGATTAGGGGTTAATTATTGTAAGTAGCTGGCGGCGACGTTGTGGGGGGCAGGTTAGGGGTTAATAAATATAATACAGGGGTCGGCGGTGTTAGGGGCAGCAGATTAGGGGTACATAAGGATAACGTAGGTGGCGGCGCTTTGCGGTCGGCAGATTAGGGGTTAATTATTGTAAGTAGCTGGCGGCGACGTTGTGGGGGGCAGGTTAGGGGTTAATAAATATAATACAGGGGTCGGCGGTGTTAGGGGCAGCAGATTAGGGGTACATAGGGATAATGTAAGTAGCGGCGGTTTACGGAGCGGCAGATTAGGGGTTAATAATAATATGCAGGGGTCAGCGATAGGGGTTAATAAGTGTAAGGGTAGGGGTGTTTAGACTCGGGGTACATGTTAGAGTGTTAGGCGCAGACGTAGGAAGTGTTTCCCCATAGGAAACAATGGGGCTGCGTTAGGAGCTGAACGCTGCTTTTTTGCAGGTGTTAGGTTTTTTTTCAGCTCAAACAGCCCCATTGTTTCCTATGGGAGAATCGTGCACGAGCACGTTTTTGAGGCTGGCCGCGTCCGTAAGCAACTCTGGTATCGAGAGTTGCATTTGCGGTAAAAATGCTCTACGCTCCTTTTTTGGAGCCTAACGCAGCATTTTTTTGGACTCTCGATACCAGAGTTAATTTTATGGTGCGGCCAGAAAAAAGCCTGCGTAGCGTTAACAACCCATCTACCGCCAAACTCCAAATCTAGGCCCTAGTTCCTTGAAAATTAACATTCTGCTTCTGGGTGAATTCTCAGAATTATGTTTTATGGGGCCTATCCTGTGGGCTCATTCTATGGCTAAGGGAAGTTTCTGACTAGTAAAACCCAATGCCTGAGGAAGGAGTAAAGAAGCAAATTTAACCCTTTAATGACCACAGCACTTTTCCATTTTCTGTCCATTTGGGACCAAGGCTATTTTTACATTTTTGCGGTGTTTGTGTTTAGCTGTAATTTTCCTCTTACTCATTTACTGTACCCACATATATTATATACCGTTTTTCTCGCCATTAAATGGACTTTCCAAAGATACCATTATTTTCATCATATCTTATAATTTACTTTAAAAAAAATTATAAAATATGAGAAAAAAATGGAAAAAAACACACTTTTTCTAACTTTGACCCCCAAAATCTGTTATACATCTGCAACCACCAAAAAACACCCATGCTAAATAGTTTCTAAATTTTGTCCTGAGTTTAGAAATACCCAATGTTTACATGTTCTTTGCTTTTTTTGTAAGTTATAGGGCCATAAATGCAAGTAGCACTTTGCTATTTCCAAACCATTTTTTTTTCAAGATTAGCGCTAGTTACATTAGAACACTAATATCTTTCAGGAATCCCTGAATATCTATTGACATGTATATATTTTTTTTTAGTAAACATCCCAAAGTATTGATCTAGGCCAATTTTGGTATATTTCATGCCACCATTTCACCGCCAAATGCGATCAAATACAAAAAATCGTTCACTTTTTCACAAATTTTTTCACAAACTTTTGGTTTCTCACTGAAATTATTTACAAACAGCTTGTGCAATTATGGCATAAATGATTGTAAATTTTTCTTTGGGATCCCCTTTGTTCAGAAATAGCAGACATATATGGCTTTGGTGTTGCTTTTTGGTAATTAGAAGGATGCTAAATGCCACTGTGCACCACACGTGTATTATGCCCAGCAGTAAAGGGGTTAATTAGCGAGCATGTAGGGAGCTTTTTGGGGTAATTTTAGCTTTAGTGTAGTGTAGTAGACAACCCCAAGTAATGATCTAGGCCCATTTTGGTATATTTCATGCCACCATTTCACCGCCAATTGCGATCAAATTAAAAAAAAAGTTAAATTTTTCACAATTTTAGGTTTCTCACTGAAATCATTTACAAACAGCTTGTGCAATTATGGCGCAAATTGTTGTAAATGCTTCTCTGGGATCCTCTTTGTTCAGAAATAGCAGACATATATGGCTTTGGCATTGCTTTTTGGTACTTAGAAGGCCGCTAAATGCCGCTGCGCATCACACGGGTATTATAGCTAGCAGTGAAGGGGTTAATTAGGTAGCTTGTAGGGAGCTTGCAGGGTTAATATCACATTTAGTGTAGAGCTCAGCCTCCCACCTGAAATATCAGACCCCCTGATCCCTCCCAAACAGCTCTCTTCCCTCCCCCACCCCACAATTGTCCCCGCCAGTACTAAAATAAAATATATATTTAGGCTTTTTGGGGGGTTTTTTTTAAGCATATTTACATATGCTGCTGTGTAGGAGCCCCCCTTAGCCCCCAACCTGGCTGATTCCCCACCAAACAGCTGTCTAACCCTCCCCCTCTGCCTTAATGGCCACCATCTTGGGTACTGGCAGCTGTCTGCCAGTACCCAGTTTATAAAAAAACAGTTGCTTTTTTATTTTTTCCCCATTTTCTGTAGTGTAGCTCCCCTACCCACCAAAGAACAAACCCCCACCCCCTCCTAGATACCTTTGATTGTTTTGTTTTTTTAAATAAAAGCTTTTTTCTGAAACTTTTAGCACAGTCTTTTCTGTAGTGTAGCGGTTCCCACCCGCTCCCGCCCCGTGCACGCGCCCGCCGCCCGGCGTGCACGCACGCGCGCCTGTGCGCGCCTCCATCGCTCCCGCCCCCCTCTACATTACCCGGCCCATCGATGGCCGCCCACCCGCCTCCCAAGTCAGCTCCCACCCACCAACGATACCGGCCATCGATGTCCGGTGCAGAGAGGGCCACAGAGTGGCTCTCTCTGCACCGGATGGCCATTTAAGGTTATTGCAGGATGCCTCCATATCGAGGCATCACTGCAATAAGCGGAAAGCAGCTGTAAGCGAGCAGGATCGCTTCCAGCTGCTTTCCACCCCGAGGACGTGCAGGGTACGTCCTCAGGCGTTAACTGCCTTTTTTTTGAGGACGTACCCTGCACGTCCTCGGTCATTAAGGGGTTAAATAAATCCTCATGCTCTGAATTTTCTGGGAGACCAACTAATCTAATGTTGTTGCGCCTATAACGGTTTTTAAATTAGATTGCATCATATTTATTTTAGATTCTTGTTTTTGTATAAGAGTTTCTTGGGTAGTAACTAAGTCCTCAAGATCTGAGATCCTATTCTCTGCTTCTTAGATTTTAGAAGCAAATTGCTTCACCTCAGTTGAGATGGAGGCCAATTCTGTATTTATACTAGTAAGTCCTTTTTAGACAGTCAAGTCCAAAAAAAACTTTCATGTTTCAAATAGGGCATTTGATTTTAACCAACTTTCCAATTTACTTTTATCACCAATTTTGCTTTGTTCTTTTGGTATTCTTTAGTTGAAAGCTAAACCTAGGAAGGCTCATATGGTGATTTCTAAGCCCTTGAATGCTTTTTTATTTGCTTTTCCCAACAGGGGAGAGCTAGTTCATGTAAACCATATAGATAACATTGTGATCATGCCAGTGGATTGTGGCAGACACTGCACTAATTGGCTAAAATGAAAGTCCGTAGATAATAAAAAAAATGTCATGTGATCAGGGAGCTGTCAGAAGATGATTGGATGCAAGTTATTCACAAAGGTAAAAAGTATATTAATATAACAGTGTTGGTTATGCAAAACTGGGGAATGGGTAATTAAGGGATTATCTATCTTTTAAAGCATCAAAAATTCTGGTGTTGACTGTCCCTTTTAATCGAATCAAACTAAGGGGAAAAAAATTCAGATAACTGTGTGTCCTTCATTGGAGAAAACATTTCAGGAATAGTTTCTAAGCTAACATTAGTAACTTTTGATTTCTTATCTTTCAATTTTACCGGCATTATGGGTGATTTACTTTTCACCTGAGTGACAAATTTTTCCATAAAAACAAACAAACAGTGTATATAAAATTTTACACTTCAAAAAAATACAATATAGGTGAATAAACACAAAACAGTGAAGAAGTAACCAAAATTTAGGAAGGCACTTTTCATGTATGTGTTTGTTTTTTCCTCCCCCTTAAAGGAGGGAATTAATGTGTTTACCTTTAAGAGCCAGTATCTCTAGCAGTAAATATGAGAGACTTACTAATGAAACAGAGAGAGAGCACAGATCACTTTATAACTATCTGAAGGCGAATTATGCTAGCACAGGTAGAACAATAATTCCATGCTTACCAGAGGTCACAATTTAAGGTTGGAGGAAAGGAGATTTAATCTCCTGCAACGGAAACGTTTTTTCACTGTAAGAGCAATAAAATTGTGGAACTCATTACCAAAGGAGGTAGTGAATGCCAATACCCTAGATACATTTAAAAATTATTTGGATACATTTCTGTCTATAAACAAAATTCATGGATATGATCGCTAGTATTAAATGGGTCACCTTTTAGTGGGATTATTTAAGCTTAACTGAAGCTTTTTGTATATATTTTAGATTTGTATAGGTTGAACTCGATAGACTTCTGTCTTTTTCAACCTCATCTACTATGTTACTATGTTACATAAGAAAAGACAAATAATTTGCAACACAGATATTTCAGAAACAGAGAGGACTCATACAGAGTCTAAATTTCCATATAAGAACAAATGACGGGTCACAACAATAAAATAGAGTTTTGGGGGGCGGACTTAACCGTCAAGCGAGCAAGACGTGTTCAGGGAGAGCTCTCCACCTAACTGCCTAAAAACTTTCAATTGTACTCATAATTGGAGCCAGATAAACCCCTATCTTATCATATTTTACCAAGAACCCAGGTGTATCTCAGGCAGAGGCGGTTTTCACCCTAAAACTGAGGCAGAAAATACCAACAGCGCTGGAGCGTTTCCATGGCAAGACGGCTGCCGCAGAAGCCTGCAATTGTGTGCCTAAGCCTCCTACTCTGAAGCCACCTGCTGTTGTTTTACTACTGTCCGGAGGGTCAGAGCTCCGCTCTGGAACAGTAGCACAGCACTAGACATCAGTGGTGAGGTATCGGTGGCTCTCCGATTTAGTGCGACCCAGATCCCACATGGGGTCCATCTCCTCACCTGACTAACTCGGCTGCTCTCTTGCCAGGGAGACAAGCCAGAGACGGACGGCATACATCTTCTGTTCCTCTGCGGATGGGAGCCGCAGTAAGTCGACGAGGAAGACCCAGAGTCGAAGTGCGCCATTCTGTTTCTGGTGCCATCTTGTAAATAGGCCTCCCAGCACTATAACGGACTTCAGGCAATCAGACACCATGACAATTATTCGTCGAAGACCTTCTGAAAACTGGCAAGAGCCTCTCACTCTTCATCTTCCATGTGGCTCGCCCAGCTGTCCTTTCTAAGGTGACATTTCACAAGTCCCATGTGGCCGGTGCAGCCTCCCCAACCCCCTCCACTACTACCATCCTCGCCTGACTCTGGGATCTTCCCCACAAAAGCCCTGGTTAACCATTCGGCCACAACATAGCATTCTTAGACTTGGGCCTTACCGGAGCACATTAGGGCCAATACACCCACTAAAATTGTTCAGGACCCAGACTTCCATTCAGCAGGGAGTGAAAGACCCCATCATTAACTAAAACCTATATGCAACAATTCTCTACTACCGTGGGGCATACCTGAACATAAATCACAGCCCCAGGAGGCGACACTCAGAAGTAATCTCCATCACCCCTATCTATTGATACACTAAGCAGCAACCTCCCAACATGACTGTGTAGGATACACCTGACACTAGGGGGACTTTTGTTATATTTTCTTGTGTTTTATGGATCCACATTTATATTCCATGCACCAAGTGACCTGTTATATATCTTCCTAATATCTGAGGCTATTCAAAGCATCCCCATTGCCTAAATATTATGTCTCAAGCTGCAAAGCGAAAATCTAAATTAACACAACCTCCTAAAAAAACAGTGGTAGATCACTTCAAAGACCAACCTCTCCCAAGGAGCCAAATAAGCAGAGACTCTAATACTGCACTAGACTCCAGCTACTCTGAAAACAGCATGGACTCACAATCACCTGCAGCCGATTCGTTATCCTCCAATATTGTAGAAGTCCTGTCCAGAAGAAGGACAAAAGGGGTTTAAGATATGCCTATGCTCGTAATAACAGAAGAACTATCTTGTTAATGTAGTATTTACTGATTCTGATTTCTTGAAAGTTTGTATCTGTGTATCTCATGTTGTAGTGCTAAGCCAGTATTTACAACAACAACAAGTGTGGAATTTGTTATTTTTTTTCGCACTGTGGTAGTGGAATTAAAGCAGAAATTAGATAGCAGCAATTTGGAAAGAAATAAGTGTTGAAACACTTGAGCACTCTCTCTTTTTTTTTTTTTCTCTCTTCTTTTTTTTTTCTTTTTGTTTTCTCCTCTTTCGCACCTTTTTTTTTTTTTGCACACCATTAGATCACATGGAAAGATTTGTATCACACACCAAAGCAAATTCCCCGATAATGCCGCCTAAACACAAGGAAAAAAAAAACCCTAAACAATATGACACTAGCATCTCACACGAAGCCACGCCTAACACATCTATAAATCCCGACTCACCTAACCTTCTCAGCCAAATAGCTGGAATTATCAATCCACAGTTTGATTCATTAAAGATAGAGATAACCACACTAACAAACGAGGTAAGACAGTTCCATACCAGGCTTGAAGAAGCAGAAAACAGGATCTCTGACATAGAAGACAGGGCTAATAGCCAAGACCAACTTATTATAGTACACCAAAATAAGTTAGATGAGCTGCAGGCCAGAATTGAAGAGATAGAGGATCGTGCCCGCCGCAACAATTTTAGGATAATTGGTTTACCAGAATCTGATAAGTATCAAGATCTAATTGCTTTTACCTCTACTATGCTTCCTGAGATATTAAATTGCCCAAACAATAGTCCAATAAGGATTGAACGTGCGCACAGAGTAGGACAAACTCGCACAAGTAAAGATGGAAATTCGAGACCAAGAGCTGTGATAGTTAAAGTATCGCACTTTCAAGATAAGGTTAATCTTTTTAGATGCTATAGGAAGAAATACCCACTGACAATAGAACAACACAAGATTCTTTTATTTTCAGATTTTTCTATAGAAACTTTAGGTAAACGCAGGGAAATGTCCCCATTTTGTTCGAAACTTATACAAGCTAATTATAATGCCAGGTTGCTGTACCCAGCAAAAATTGCAGTGAGGATAAATGGTGAAATTATGATGTTAAAAGACCCTAAGGAAGCACAAAGTTTTTTAACAGAAAATAAGATTGATTAGCCTGCTGTTTTAGTATTATCATGTTTAAAAGGTATTGTATTTAAATGTCTTGCTCTGTTTGTGTCTGGTTTTGCCTTTCCCTTCTTGGGTATATGCATGTACTTGAAGTTATGAACATACATTCATATCTTACAGGAAGTGCTCAGCACGGGGGGGGGGGTATATTTTTTTTTTTTTTTCCCTGTTTGGTTTTATTTGGTTTTACTTTGCATTTTTTTTATATAATATATGGCTGGCTCTGATATAAAAATTCTATCTTGGAATGTGGGAGGGATAACTTCCCCCAGTAAAAGAAAATCTATCATTAGGCAGGCTGGGAAGTCAAAACCTGATATCCTTTGTTTACAAGAGACCCATCTTAAAGCCCCAGAATTAGCCAAATTAAAAACTCAATGGGTAGGTGAAGTGATTGCTACTCCATGCACCCAAAGAAAGAGGAGGGTTGCAATTTTAATTAACAAGAACTTGATGTATAAGGTTGTCCATGATGAGAAAGATAGCGAGGGTAGATTTCAAATAGTAAAAATAGAAATTAACAACTCAGTTTTTATTTTATGTAACGTATATGGTCCCAACTCAATTGATTGGGAATTCTGGGATAACCTCCGGGGAAAACTTTTAAAATTCTCCAAAGAAAATATAATTATAGTGGGGGATTCTAACATGGTACCTGACTCTAAGCTTGATAGACTTGATAAAGGACAGCAATGTAAAAAAACTTGTGAAAATAGATTGCTCCGGAATTTTTGTAATTCTCTGGCTCTCAAAGATATTTGGCGACTACAAAACCCGGATTTAAGAATGTACACCTGTGAGTCGAAAAGCCACAAAACATTCTCGAGAATTGACCTGTTTCTGGTTTCAGACAAAATATGTGGATTAAATTTAGTAACAGACATTGCAGACATAGTCATTTCGGACCATGCTATCTTAACTTTAGTTATTAAATCTAATCTTAAGAAGGAACTAAATAATTTTTCTAAATTTTTCTTTCCTAAACACTTGGTCCATAATATTAAATTTAAAAACTGGTTACAGTCTAAATGGACAGAGTTTTACAACTTTAACAAAATATATATAAATAAAATAGAAATCTTTTGGGAGACTGCTAAATGCTTTTTTAGAGGGGAAATAAAAGCATATATGTGCAAATGGAAACGTAAGAATAAGCAGAGGGAGTATCAGTTAGCCAATGCTCTGAATAATAGTTTTAGGACATATATTTCAGCAGCAAACAAACAAAATTGGGATAAGTACATTAAGGCTAAATCTGAGAGAGATCTATTTTTAAAGCAACAAACAGCAAGCAGAGAATTGAGACAGAGAGCACTATATGGGGGTTTCTCAGGGCATTCAGCGAAATATCTTGCACGACTCACTAAGAAAAATTCAAATAACAGGATAATGGCAGTCCAATCTAATAAGCAAAGATTCACTAATAATTCAGACATAAAAAAAGTTTTCCATCAGTTTTATCAGGACCTATATGCAGAAAGAGAGGTTCACCTTGAAAACAAAGAAAAATTTTGGCAGAGCATCAAAATTCCTAAACTTTCTGTGGAGCAATTAAATAATCTTAATCAACCTATTTCTATGGAGGAAATTAAAGCAAGTATTAAAACCTCTAAATTAAGTAAGGCTCCAGGGCCTGATTTCCTTCCTTCCGAATTTTATAAAATGCTCCAAGAACAAATAAGTCCAATTTTATTTAAGTTGTTTAATGAGTATCACCAGAATGAAAAAGAGTGCTCCAATAACTTTGCAGCTTCTAACATAGCCCTGATTCTTAAAGATAAAGATGCTGAAAATCCCGCCTCCTATCGTCCCATATCTCTACTTAATGTAGATTATAAATTAATAACAATTATCTTAGCGAAGAGATTCACAGTGACCAAGTAGGATTTATGACAGGCCGCAGTTCAATGAAAAGCTTGCGGAAAGTTACAATTCTGTTGGATTGGTACCGGAATAAACCCTATTCAAAAGGGACCCATCTAAGAAATGACTCAGCAATCCTTACAGTCGATGCCAAGAAGGCATTCGACTCGATTACCTGGGATCATTTATTTACCTCACTGACAAAATTTGGCCTTACAGGACAATTTCAACAATTTATTCATAATATCTATAAGAATCCATGCTCGTCTCTGATTATTAATGATGAAATTTCGGAGAGATTTAAGCTAAATAGAAGTCCCCTCTTGCCACTCTTGTTTAATTTATCGCTGGAACCACTAGCGATTCTGCTAAGACAGGAACTTAAAGGGATATGTCTGGGGAAGAATATTTTGACTCTCCTTCTGTACGCAGATGACCTGCTTATCTTTCTTAATAATACAGCACAGAGTATTCCTCAATTAATACGTATTATAAATGTTTATAGCTCCATTTCAGGATATAAAATAAACACTTCCAAATCAGAGTTACTTTGGATTATGAGGACTCCCTATAGTATAAGAAGTCATCCTTTCAAAGAAGTGAAAAGTATAAAATATTTAGGTATTGTTCTTAGTGCAGATCCTGCACACTGGTACGCATTAAATTTTCCGGAATTTTTTGAATACGGGAAAAATAAATTAGAACAGTGTATGAATTTGCCCCTATCTCTCTCTGCACGTGTGGCTCTAATTAAAATTGTTTTATTCCCTAAATTATTATACTTGTTACAAAATCTCCCGCTTTTAATATCCCGGAGAGATCTAGGTTCGTTAAACCGGGTTTGTTCCTTTTTTATATGGCATGGGAAAAGACCACGAATATCTATGCAGAAACTGGCCATGCGTAAAAGTATGGCTGGGATGGCATTTCCAAATATACAATATTACAACTGGGTTTCCCTGTTTAAATATGCAGTAGATTGGATCACCAAGAAAGAATACCTAACCTCAATAGAAATAGAATCAGACCTGGTCTCGCCATTTACATTAAATGCGATCTTGCACTGTTGCCCATCTAAATTACCAGCTAACATCAGCAATATGATAACCTTTACTAATATTATTCGTGCCTGGCATAGACCATGCTTACAGATCAATGTAATACCATATGTATCGAAGTATCTAACGATTACTGGGAATCCAGAATTCATTGCAGGATTGGGTCGATCAATCTTTTCAAAATGGAAGAACCAAGGATTAATTTACCTTGTCCAAATAGTAGATACCTTATCTGGCCATATCAAACCCTTTTACCAGATTACTAGAGAATTCGGAATTCCCCAATCTGAATTTTTTGCATACTTACAACTTAGACACTTTTTTCAGGCGATAAAAAATAAATATAGCCCAGACTGGGAATTAGGAAATTTAGCAGATAATATTAAAGCTTATTCGAAAGGTAACTTTGCAATTACTAATTTCTACACTTCCCTGATTTGCCATATGGGACATGAATTTATGAATGTAACATTAACTAAATGGAATAGACTGTTCCCAGAAGTGACTTTGGAAAATATCCAAGCAAGCTTTTCATTGGCAAAAAAAACAAAAACTTCTAATGCCTGCAAAGAGTCACAATTTAAATTGATTAATATGATTTACATTACCCCTAAAAAAATCGCAGGGTGGTATACATCTAGTAATTTATGTCCTAGATGCAGTTCAGATAGGGCGGATCTACTCCACTGTTTTTGGTGGTGTCCAAAAATAAGGCAGTTCTGGTCCAAAATTAATTTTTGGCTCAATAAATTTTTGGACACACAGATATCATTCAAATTCCAACAGATTGTTTTTCTAGTTAGTCTAGGGGAAAAGTATAGGAATATTTATTTAATTAATACTGCTATCATGATTGGGCGGATATTAATATTAGAAAAATGTAAAGCCACGACAGCCCCCAGTATGGTTGAGTTTTCCAAGCGTATAGAAACACAAATAATAATAGATCAATATAATATACAGATCTGGAACGAAAAACAAATAGAATCTTTTTTTGCCAAGTGGACCAGAGTTATCCAAATAATGCCAATGGGAATTCAAAAACAAATGGTTTTTCCATTTAAGCAATCTATTTTCTTCCAATTAAACATTCTTAATGGTAATTTGCCCACTAGTTGGACAAGCTAGATAGCTGGGTTAGATCCTCCACGCCACAATAATTATCCTAATTTTTTTTTTTCTTCCTCCCCCACCGCGCCAGCTCTGCACACCTAAGATTTGATATCTTCCTCCTATGAAATAAATGAAGTTATTGTTTAAGTTTAACAAAAATAACAGTGAAATTTATAACTGTTGAAGCTAGGTAGGAAACGAAAGAAGGAGAATTAATGGAAAATATTCCTGAAATTTTGTTTTTGAACTGTACTCTTGGTTCTTGTATAATTGGTTTTTTTGTATATTGTATTTTTTCTATTATGTCATCAAGAGAAAAGAAAAAGTAACAATAAAAAGAAATTTAAAAAAATAAATATCTGAGGCTATTCAAAGCATCCCCATTGCCTAAATATTATGTCTCAAGTTGCAAGGCGAAAATCTAAATTAACACAACCTCCTAAAAAAACAGTGGTAGATCACTTCAAAGACCAACCTCTCCCAAGGAGCCAAATAAGTAGAGACTCTAATACTGCACTAGACTCCAGCTACTCTGAAAACAGCATGGCCTCACAATCACCTGCAGCCAATTCGTTATCCTCCAATATTGTAGAAGTCCTGTCCAGAAGAATGAATATATTACATGATTCCCTAACTAAGGAGATTAAAGGATCTACAGCTGAGCTACGTAGAGATATAGCTGCCTTAGGTGAACGTACTGAAACCCTTGAGCATAAACATGAAGACCTGGCAGTTGACCATGCAAATCTACTGTCATATTCACAAAACCTATCTATTCAAATCTCAGATCTAGAGCTCAATCTAGCAGATATGGAGGACAGATCTAGGCGAAACAACTTGAGGTTCAGAGGGATCCCAGAAGATGTGGGCTCTCCAGAGTTGGAACCTTATATACTAGAACTTTGTAAATGTCTCCTACCTTCTTTGGACCCACCTGTTCTTATTCTAGACAGGGTCCATTGAGTGGCCAGACCGCACAATATATCTCAGGACAAGCCCAGAGAAAGATGTTCTCGCCAGAGTACACTTCTTTACCCACAAAGAACGCATACTCCGGTAACTGGCCAACAAACCACAACTCCCGTCTAAATATCAACAGGAGGCTGTGTTTCTTGAAATTTCCAGCTAAACTCTCCAAAGAAGACGGACGTTTCGACCCATCACACAGACTTTGAGAACTGAGAATATTCGATACCGCTGGGGATATCCTACCAAGCTGATCGTCACAAGGAATGGCGATACCCATACTATAATCACTCCACAAGAAGGACTTTGTCTCCTCAAGGATTGGGAGATCTCTCCCTCTACTGATCAGCCTGCCAGATCAATGCCAGCATCTAAACTTCACCCTTCAGCACCTGATTGGCGTCCTTTGCCACAGAGGACTTCTACCTGATGCCTGGACTGCACCTACCTCACTGTTCTGTAATTTAGATGTATCAACATTGTTATTTAAATGTGTTTATTTGAATGCTATGACTACCTAGCTTTTGAGATTACATGTGGCTCTGGCCCGATGGAGATGAGTTAAATTTACATTCTGAGACCCGCTTGTTCTGGTCATCCCTCCTGCTCTGGCTTGGACGCGGATTTACATGGGGCCTAATCTCTATCTTGAGACTCTCAAAAAAAAAAAGTTGCTTAGTACTGAATTTCAGAGCGTTTATGTCCGGCCCTGGGGAACCTGAGTCAGTCTCTACCCACCAACATATAGAATAGCAGCTTGCTACTATACAGCTTACTAGCTACTTATATTCTATAGATATACCCCCCAGCTTTACCCCCAGACATATAGAAATAGCAGTGACATTTGACAAGGTTTTTGAGTCACATTATATTTATCTGCCAACCCTGCCCCACTTTCTACAGATATAGCTTTCAGATACCATGATGTATCTATTTATATACCTACGCTTAAGATCCAAAAATACAATCCAATAGTTCACTTCCCCCTTTAAAGTGTTTATATTCTTACACAGTTTCGCTACATTAACATCCACCCCCCCCCCCTTTTTACATTAATACTATCTGTATTGTCCCCTGTTACGGGGACCAAAGAGATTAATTCCTATTGATAGGTAACCCTCTTCCACTAGGGGCAACCCCAGCCGCTCTTTTAGCTACTTAGTTAAAATAATCGTATCTTGATAATTGAGAATTTTTGTTTCTGTTACTTACAGTTTTTATATAGTACTCCAGACTGCTGGTGTCACATGTTATTGGTATTTTTGTTGAATTGATAAAAGTGCTTACCTAATTACCCTTTTTCTTTTCAGTTCAGCCTTTGTTAAGAACTTCAAATATAGACTGTTGTTTAGGAGGCACACTCAGGTGGGCTCCTTCTGTGTACAGAGCTTTAAATAGAGACTGCTGTGTATAGAACATATCTGGGCGGGGTAAGTACCACATACTCCCCTGCACCTTTTCCCTGCTCTCCCACTCCCCCCCCATATCTACTCTTCCTCCCAGTCCAGAATCCTAACATGGCTGAGACGCCTGAACTTATTACATTTGCTACCTTGAATGCCAAGGGCCGTAACTCGCCTACTAAGAATAGTCTATTAACCAATACCATGAAGTCCCTAAAGGCTCAGATTGTGTTTCTACAGGAAACACACTGGCTCTTGTCAAACCAAGACCCGTACAGATCCTCTGACTACCCTACCATGTCTTGTTCCTCCTTCACGGAGAAGTCAAGAGGGGTGGCAATTATTGTTCATAAATCTATTAACCTAGAACTCATTCACAAGGAGATAGACGACCAGGGTAGATACTCAGCACTCATTTGTAAACTGAATGGCTCAATCTACACACGAGTAAATATATATGTTCCTAACCAGGGCCAACCTAGCTTTGTAAAAGATATCCTATCTAGAGTAGAACCAATCAAAACGGGTACCATGATTTTTTGGTGGTGATTGTAATATGGTATGGGATCCAGTGGTAGACAAAAAGGTCCAAACAGGCAAATAAATAGACACCTATACTATAAACACTGCAACCAAGTTTCGACAATATATATCACAATACAATCTGTATGATATATGGCGAGCCCTACACCAAACCCATAAAGACTACACTTCTCCAAACCACACAACTCATATTCCTGACTGGACTACCTGTTCACCGACTCCTGGGCTCTTAACAGAATAACCACATCTCACATAAAGACATGCCCCTGGTCTGATCACGATGTCCTACTATTCACCCTTTCCACAGACCTGAAAAAAACATCCAGACCGAGCTGGAAATTCCCAAGACAGCTATTACATAATCAAGCGTTCAGATCTTCTCTCCAAATCTCTCTAGGGGAATTTATTAAGATAAATGAAACCCCGCAGATGCCATATCAAATGATCTGGGTGTCTCTTAAGGCTTACATCCGTGGAGTATGTATTAGAGCGCAAGCAACCACTCGAACCTTTATAGGAGCCCCACTAGGACTATTGGCTACAACCTTGAGAGCTAAAGAACAGGCAAATAAAACCTCACCTTTTACTCAACTAGCTGAAGAAATTAAGGGGCTGCGTGCCCAACTAGCAGATAAAGAGATTGAAAGGATACGAGAGGCATACTCCCGTTTTAAACAAATAATGTATTATCAAGGAAATAAAGCTTCGACCCTATTGGCCCATAAATTACGGGGCAGAACAGCAGCAGCCAGAATCCTGAACATGAAGCGAGGGGATAGAGTAGTTACATCGCCCAAAGACATAGGTGAGACATTTGCTGAGTACTATTCTAACCTTTACAATCTTAAACCCTCTATGGCAAAAACTGAAGCCACAGTTCAGTCTATTACCTCTTTTTTTGAGGACACTTAACCTTCCCTCACTTTCCCCATCAGCCATGGAGGAACTCAATGCCCCGTTTACACCACTTGAGCTTGCATCTGCCATCAAATTCACCCAGAGCAATAAAGCACCGGGCCCAGATGAGTTCCCGGCAGCTTTCTACAAAATGTTCCGCTCAGACATAAGTAATATCCTTCTAAAGGATTTTGCCGAGGCCCAGAATGCTGGCTCCCTATGAAAAGAGTTCTTACAAGCGATTATCCTACCTATACCGAAGCCTCTTAAAGATCCTTCCCAATGTAGTAGCTATCGGCCAATTTCGCTGATCAATGCTGATGTTAAATTATATGCCAAATTATGGGCCAATCGGCTTAGGCTCCTGCTTCCAAACCTTATAAAATATGATCAAGTTGGCTTTACGTTCGGCAGAGAGGGTCCTGATAACACCCGGAGGGTCCTGAATGTCTTCTCGGAGGCATTCAGACGGAGATGTCCCATGCTGGCCCTGGCCCTAGATGCAGAAAAAGCATTCGATAGGGTCAGATGGGACTACTTGTGGCACGTTTTGGCACAGTTTGACAAGCACTCTATACGGCCCCATCAGCAGTTGTTAGGGGACTTGGATTTTCTTCTCCAGAATTTCTGTTTACGAATGGCACCAGGCAGGGCTGCCCTCTATCACCCCTGATCTTTACCTTGACCATTGAGCCTCTTGCCCAAGCTATTCGTAACTCCCAGCAAATACAGGGACTGACGATGTCACTCTCTTTCTGTCCAACCCGATTGGTTCCCTGTCTGCATTATTTGACGTCGTTAGGGATTTTGGCAGCTATAGCTACTATAAAATTAATTGCCTCAAAACTGAAGCATTGCCTATTCTTTTTTTTTTTTTTTTTTTGAGTTTTCAAATCAGCTTTATTCATATGAAAGAATTTGTACAGCATAAAAGTGAGAATATAGCGAAAAACAGTCAATACATCTTATGTGTTGTACATTTCAAGGTTAAACGCTGATATGTTGAAATAATCGAATCATTGAGCACTATAGAAACATGAGTAATTAGAACAAAAAAGAAAAAGTAAACAAAGTATTGAAAAAGAATATAACAATAATCTACAATAATTCTGTGTGGCATTCAACAAAGGTGGTCGTAAAGTCAAGGACATAATAAGCTCGCAGCTCAGCACTCCGTGTTGGGTATAAATGGGTACAATTTCTAGTCAGTGAAACTCCTCGTGTATGAATGTGTCCCATGCCGTTTTCAGCTGAATGTAAAGGGCCTCCTGTCCATGTAGCATGTAAGAGTATTCCTCTAGTTCTAGGATTTGGTAAAACTTGTTATACCATTGGGCCAGGGTCGGGGTTTCTTTATTTTTCCAATTTTGGGCGATAAGTGTTTTCAGACCATTGCCAGCTATGAATATAATTTTTTTCTTATAAGTCGGGAGTTTACGAGAGACATTATTGAGTAACCATAGGAGTGGGTCAAGGGGTAATACCGTGTTTAACATTTTGGATATGATCTTAGCCACACTGTCCCAGCTGTTATATATAAGAGGGCATGACCACCATATGTGTCCCATGTTACCTGCAGAGGCATCACATCTCCAGCATTTGTTGCTGGCTGATGAGAATAATTTGTGTATCCTACTAGGAGTTAGATACCAGTGTTGTATAATTTTTAGGTTGGTCTCAATGAGTCTGCTAGAGGAGGATGTTTTAGTTATATTATTAAATATGTGGGTCATGACAGGTTGTGGGATGTCAACATTTCATTCCTCTGCCCATCTGTCTATGTAATAAGGTGCGTATCCTGGTGGGGGGGTTTGTAATAGAGAGTACGTGAGCGATAGGGTGCGCTTTACTGGGTCTTGTGATTTGCACAAAATCTCAAACGGGGTTAATGGTCTTAGGATGTTTTTCCTGTCCGGGTGTTTAAATATAAAAGAGTGACATTGCCGTAGGAATAACCAATTTGAGAACATGTGCAGGCCACTATTAGTTAGGTCTCCTGGAGAGAAAAGAGACTGTTCGTTACCCAATTGATATACCAGTATTGCTCTGTGTTGCGCCCTGTGTTTTGATTTCTCCCATCCCTGTCCCGGAGGAAAATCTATGTTATCTGTGAGTGGAGTTAAAGGCGAGGATCTAGAAGAGAGAAAAGGATTCTCTTTTAAGGACTGTTCCCAAACATTAAAGGTTTCTTGAATTATAAAATTATTGTTGAGTATGCGGACTAAACTTGCTTTGTTCTGCCAGCATAAGGACCCTAGGTGTAAGATGTGTGTGATGTCATGTTATGTTCCAGTCTTACCCATTTTTTATGGTCATAATTTGTGGACCAGTCAATGATTCGTTGGAGAAAATTAGCTTTCCTGTAATTTTTTTCGGTTAGGAACCCCCAGGCTCCATTCTTAATTGGCATGCACACAAGATGTCTATTTATTCTGGGTCTACGTTTGTCCCAAATGTACTCTGAGATTCTGTTTTGGAGATTGGGCACGAATGTGGAGGGCAGCGGGATTGGAAGGGTCTGGAATAGGTAAAGTATCCTGGGAAGGACGTTCATTTTAACTGAATTTATTCTACCTAACCAGGAAATATTTTTTGTCTTCCTTCCTTGCTATTAAAGTGTTTTGGAGAGGCACATAATTCCGTCCGAACAGGTCTTGTGTTTTAGAGGTAAGGTGTATTCCCAGGTACTTCAGGGAGGAGGACTGTACTCGAAAGGGGCTCAGTTTTGTAATTTGGAGATTAGTTTGTGTTTGTTATCAGAGGTCGCTCGCCCTTTCTGTTTAGGTGAGTTATCTAGATTGTACAATTGTGCATAGTAGGTCCTAAATACTTCTGCTATTTTTTTCCGACGTGTTAAGTTCTTTCCCCTGCTCATTTTTCAATGTTAAGATATATCCCTTATGTATTCTCCTTTTTAATTTTCTGGCTAACAAAGGGCCACTCTTATTACCACCTTCGAAATATTTTTGTTTCAGTTTAAAGGCGTTCTTTTTACAGGCTTTATCTAATAGGTGATTGATTTGGGCCTTGCAGTCTGCTACTTTTTGCGCTAGCGGAGCGTTATCGGGTTGCGTTTTAAGTTGTTCCTCTAGATTGGGAAGATTTGCTAAAGTATCATTGAGTAGTCTGTTTGTTTGCTTTGTTTGATATGCTTTTAAATTTATTAATTCCCCTCGTAGGACTGACTTATGTGCCTCCCAGAGTGTCCTGGGGTCATTCACCGAGAATTTATTAAGGGCGAAAAATTCATTTAATGTTTTCTCTAGGCGTAGGGAGTGAATTGGGTCTGAAGGTAAGGAATCGTCAATTCTCCAATTATAGTGAGTAGTGGGTCTATTAGGCCATCTAAAGGAGCATCGCACCATGGAGTGGTCTGACCAGGAGTTGGGAACAATGTCTATGTTAGTTATTTTGGACATAGCATTCACGTCTGTCATAAAGTAGTCTAAGTGAGAAAGTTTGCGGTGGGGATTAGAGTAGAAAGTATACTCAGAGTCTTCAGGGTTATATATTCTCCATATGTCGTGTACCGTTAGTTCTTTCATGCAATGTTTGACTGAGATGATTATCTTGTGTGGTACAGAGGAGATCTTGTTTGAGTTGTCTAGGGAGGGGTTAAATGTTAGGTTAAAGTCTCCTCCCAATATGAGGGAGCCTTTGGCGGTTTCCAGAAGTAAGTTAGTTAAGGATTTGAAAAAGGAGTCTTGCTTCGTGTTCGGGGCGTATATATTGACTAAAGTTACCATGGAGTTATAGAGTCTTCCAATCAATATGATGTAGCGACCCTTACTGTCTGTTATTTTTTTAATTAACTGAAAGGGAATGTTGGACTTAAAGAGTATTCCGACCCCATTTGTTTTGAGTGAGTTAGAGGCGTAGTAGGAAAGACCGAATTTATAACTAAAGGTCTTAGGTTCTCTCCCCTTTTAAAAAGTGAGTCTCTTGGATAAAGATAATATCTGCTCTCTTTTTCTTGAAGTCCCTTATCGCTATATTTCTTTTATAGGGGCTGTTAAGCCCTTGAGCATTGACGGTCAGAAAGGTTAGGGAGTCAAACTTGAGGTTCGTCATGAGGTGTATGTGGACTGAAAAAGACTTCGATATGTATATAAGCCTATAAATGTAAGTCTGGGAATGATGGCAGGAGTCACCTGACCGAAATCACTATCTAGTTGTGAAAGGGTAGGATATGATTTACCCATATTTAATATAGGAAGGAGTACCCTGACTTCAAAAACCCACGGATACATGAAATAATAAGAGGTGCCACAAATGAACATTAAAAAAGAAAACATTTTAGAATCTAACAGTGTCTAAAAAGTAGACACTAACCGAAGGGAGAGTGTGCAGATGGCACCAACCCCCTTAGATTGGAACCATTTTCAGGAACAGATATGTAACCTAGAATAAAAAGGTAACCAACATAACATTTAAATGCGTAACAACATCTACAAGCCTATGCATAAAACATAACATGCATACATAATTATGCTAAATGTCTCAAGGATGATGAGTTTGTGTGGGTTGCGACATAACCTGTTATAATCAGCATTAGGAAAAACAAAAGGAAAGAGTTCAAGTAATACTTGCGCTGTCCCTGGAATCTGCCGGAGAGGATGCTTTGTTTTTTTCTGGTTGGGAAGCACCTTCATCCATTTAGAGCGGGAATCTCTTTGAGGCAGAGTTTGGGCTGAATTTTGAATGTCCTTGATTGAGACATCTGCCGGGTGTGGTGGTTTAAATGACATTTGAAGGGCCTCAGATAATGGCCGAAGATCTTGTTCAGTCCTGTATGTTAGAGTGCGGCCTTCATGCAACACGTATAGGCAGAAGGGGAACCCCCATCTGTACTTTATTTTTTTCTCCTGCAGAGGCCTGGTGATGTACCTAATGTCTTTTCTCCTTTGGACTGTAGTCAGACTCAGATCCAGGTAGATTTGAACGTCATGGTCCAGAAAGTGTAGAGATTGGGATGATCTTGCCGCCTTCCATATCTTTTCTTTCTCTGAAAATCTGAGGAATCTCATGATCACATCCCTGGGGGGAGCATTCTGTGATGGTGGCGGACGTAAGGCTCTGTGAGCCCGGTCCAACTCCATGACCGGTGCTTGAGGGTCTTTCTGTATGAATTTAAATAATTCTTGAAGATAGTCATGGAGGTCTGTTGAGGTCACGGTTTCTGGAATTCCCCTTATTCTTAAATTGTTACGACGACCTCTATTATCGAGGTCTTCGATTTTGTCTTGCAGACTTTCGATCTGGGTGTCGTGTACATTAGCTTGGGTTGTTATGTTGTCAAACAAAGCATTTAAAGAGTCCTGACCTTCTTCTACATATTCAAGCCTGTTGCCAATCTCATTAATATCTTTTTTCATGTTAGAGATTTCTGTGGTGATGATAGATTTTAAAGCTTGAAAATCTGCTTTTGTGGGTAAATTAGCTATGTCTGACTTTAGCTGACAGGCATAGTCAGAGGTTATGGAGACTGGGGAGTCCAGTGAGCCTTGTGAAAGAGGCATGTTGCTAGTGTGCTCCACAATTTCCTGGTTATCACCACTTGTAGATTGGAAAAAGCTGCTAACTGTGGCTTGCTGAGCAGTCTGTGGCTTTTGCAATTTATCTGACTTGTGGTTCCTTTTTGAGGCCATTATTCTATAACTGCGACACTGCACTCTCCGCTACCGGAGACAAATAAGGAAGAACTTCTGATGCTGTTTAGCGATATGTCCCTAGGCCTCCTGTTAAATCTGTTTATATCAACCTGTAGGGGCCATGTGTTCACTTGGCTTTGTTCTCTGATGCTGATGTGGCACCCCAAACTGAGTTATAGAAGAGTGTGCCTTTAGGGATGTGAATAGTCACATTTAACTACAGCCCAATATCATGTAACAAGTGTGGCTGTGCTAGCAGATGGGAGCATTGCGATCCGGAGCTATGATCTGGCCCCCTGAGGCTTATGGAGGTCAGTGAGCAGCTATGCAGTGATGCAGCTTAAGAGCCATGTGCTTTCGGCAACTGACCTGTGCTTGAGATTAGGATCTCATTATCCTGCAGTGAGGCAGATGTGCGACCATCCCGGTCAATGTAAAGGTAGGGGAGGACTTTGTAGGGCGCGGGCTGAGAGGAAATAGCTGCAGCTCAGTGTTAGGCCTTAGTCTGGTTCCAGTGTTCTTCGTGTGTGGCGCGGCAACCGTCCTTAAGACGGACCGCAGATTTTGAAATACCCTCTGTCACCTTGTTAAGCTGAAGGATCTGTCTGATTTATGTTCCCTGTGGGCTGTTAACAATGGGTGTTGGTGTCTCTGCGCACGGAGCTTCACCTACTTGCGACTATCCGCCATCATGGCCTGGCTCCGCCCCCCTGAAGCATTGCCTAATCTTATTCCAGCGTTTGAGCTAGACAGACCTCTTCAGACCTCCTACTCCTTTCAGTGGGCACGAGACATCATTAGACATCTAGGAATACAACTAGGTCCCAACCTTAAACAGGTGATTTATAAAAACTACAATGCGGTTATCCAAGAGATAACAACACTCCTAAAGTCCTGGAATTTTAAAGAAGTCTCGTGGTTGGGATGTATTGCATCACTAAAAATGACCATCCTTCCTAAGATATTATATTATTTCAGGTGCCTTCCTCTAAACGTCCCTAAACAACTACTATGCAAGGTCCATTCTCTCTTCCAGAACTATCTCTGCAGTTCTTCCAGACCACGAATATCGTCAAAAATACTGCAAAAAAAGGTTTGGTCAAGGCGGAGTTGCTATGCCCAGTATTCAGGGCTATTATGAAGCCTACCGACTGTCACATGTTTTTGCATGGGCTGACAAGGGCGAACCACAGAGATGGAAAGATGCAGAAGCGTCTGACCTCCCTGCGGGAATAAGTCTGGCGGATCCTCCCTGGTTTCTAGTATACCGTTTGGATCAATTGATGATCCACAACGGTATTGTCCGAGAGAACCCGAAAGCTTGGCACTCCCTTCGACATCTTTCGGAAATATCGCCACACCCATCTCCATTACACTCTATTCCCAGCCTAGTAATTACACTTCCAGACATGCACACTACACATTGGGAAAATTGGGGCCTACAACAAGTTTCGCAACTTTACCCTGCTGACACATTACTTCCTCCATGTGATAACACAGAACCCACCTCTGTGGCTTCCATTTGAATATTCTAGACTACACAATTTTCTTATAGCCTGGGGCTTCCTTAAAACAGACCTCCGACCTCTGACCACCTGGGAAAAAAATGTGGAACCTTCAGACAAGGATCCCCAAAACCCTATCCCACCATTATAATATGATCCAAACATTCACCAACAATGACAGGATATGGCAACTTAGGGCCTGGGAATTTGACTTAGCTAGACCCATTGCCGACAAAGACTTACATAGAGCTGTAACACTGACGAAAAAACACCATTGAATCGTATATGAAAATTCTCCTTCGGTGGTATTATACCCCTGTTCGTCTGTCTCAGATGTTTCAGATACTATCTCCCCTTTGCTGGCGCAACTGTAGTGAAAGAGGTACAGATTTCCATATTTGGTGGAGCTGCCCTGTATTGGGATCCTGCTGGGAAGAGGTTTTCCATATATGTGAAGAGGTGGGAAAGACTATACCTTGTAGACCAGAGATAGCCCTGCTCCACTTCTTCCCAACTAAATTTCCCGTGATACAATCCAAATTGGCCATCTTCTTTTTGCTGCTATGAAGCTCACCATAGCACGAGCATGGAAACAATCATTGCCCCCTGACATTTCTAATGTCATAGCAACCATACAAGGTTTTTGACACAATGGAAAGAAGTTTTTACTCTAATCTGAACAAAGAGGATCTGTATTGGGCTATATGGGAACCCTGGTTTCATTACTATGAGACCCCCAAAATAAATCAGCCCTGCCACTCCTAATTACATACTTTACAAATTAGACAGTGGGGCTGGATAACTAGAAATACTCATATGTCTAACTACCTGCTAATCCCTACCCCCTCCCCTATCCAGATCTGATCCCCTTCTCCCCATCCCACTCCTTACCACGTCCTGCCCCGCCTGGATGTGCCGCAGGAGGTTTGTACTTCTTATTAACATCACAGTATTCCTTCATTTATCAATTCAGCTCTGACTTAGTACCTAAAATTGGTTTATACTAAAAGGATTTACAATAACTGTTAGATGTTTTGTTACAATAGTTATATTCTCTAGCTTGGAACAACAAACTGAACACTAATCTACTTTTCATGTTTACTTGAATTCTAGCTCAGTGCTGTTAAAATATTGGAGACTACTATTCCATTTCTCAAAATTTTTTTAAATTTATACTATTTCAATAAAAGATATTTGAAATAAAATATATATTTTTTTTTATCAAGTGGTTTCTGAATGCCCCCTCAGGCTGTAAAGAAAGACAGAAAACTTAGATAATCATAAAGTCACCCCTTAATTGGAGTAAAGGTGCAGGTAGTTCAGCCTATTCAGGATTAGTAAAACAGCAGGCCGAGCAGAAAACATAATTTTTGTAAGAACTTACCTGACAAATTCATTTCTTTCATAGTGGCAAGAGTCCATGAGCTAGTGACGTATGGGATATACATTCCTACCAGGGGGGGGGGCAAAGTTTCCCAAACCTCAAAATGCCTATAAATACACCCCCACCTTACTCATACCTCAGTTTAATATATAGCCAAGTAGTGAGGTGTAAAAAAGGAGTAAAGAGCATACAAAAAGAGGAACTGAATAAATAATGTTCTTTATCCAAAAATTATAACCACAAAAAAATAGGGTTGGTCTCATGGACTCTTGCCACTATGAAAGAAATTAATTTATCAGGTAAGTTCTTACATAAATTATGTTTTCTTTCATGTAAGTGGCAAGAGTCCATGAGCTAGTGACGACGTATGGGTTATAATACCCAAGATGTGGAAGTCCACGAGTCACTAAAGAGGGAGGGATAAAATAAAAACCGCTATTTTCGCTGAGAAATTAAATCCCAAAAATAATTGTTTCCTTAAAAATTTCAAAAAAACTCAAATCATAGGCACTAAAATCAAACTGAGACAGTTGCCTGAAGAACCTTTCTACCAAAGATTGCTTCCGAAGAAGCAAACACAACAAAATGGTAAAATTTAGTAAGTGTATGCAAAGAAGACCAAGTTGCTGCTTTGCAAATTTGATCAACTGAAGCTTCATTCTTGAAAGCCCAAGATGTGGCGACTAATCTAGTAGAATGAGCTGTAATAGGTTGACTGCCCCACCTCCAAACAGGCTTTGTGAATCAAAAGCTTCAACCAAGATGCCAAGGAAATGGCAGAGACTTTCTGACTTTTCTGTAAACAGAAAAAATAACAAATAGACTAGAAGTCTTTCTGAAATCTTTAGTAGCCTCAACATAATATTTCAAAGCTCTTACCACATCCAAAGAATGTAAAGACCTTTCAAGAGTATTCTTTGGATTAGGACACAAGGAAGTATCAATAATTTCCCTATTGATGTTGTTAAAATTCACAGCCTTATGCAAACATTTAAATGAAGTCAGCAAAAAAGCTTTATCTTGATAGAAAATCAGATAAGGAGACTTGCAAGAGAGAGCAGACAATTCAGAAACTCTTCTAGCAGAAGAGATAGCCAAAAGAAATAAACCTTCCCAAGAAAGTAGTTTACTATCCAAAGAATGCATAGGCTCAAAAGAAGGAGCCTGCAAAATCTTTAAAACCAAATTGAGATCCAAGGAGGAGAAATTGATTAACTAACAGGCTTGATACGAATCAAAGCCTGAACAAAACAGTGAATATCAGAAGGCTTAGCAATCTTTCTATGAAATAAGACAGAGAGAGCAGAGATTTGTCATTTCAAAGTATTTGCAGACAACCCTTTATCCAAACCATCCTGAAGAAACTGTAAAATCCTAGGAATTCTAAATGAATGCCAAGAATAATGATGAGTGGAACACCATGAAATATAGGTTTTCCAAACCCTATGATAAATCTTACTTAAAACAGACTTACGAGCCTGTATCATAGTGTTTATTACTAAGTCAGAGAAACGTCTATGACTAAGAACTAAGCGTTCAATTTCCATGCCTTCAAATTTAGAGATTTGAGATCCTGATGGAAAACTGGGCCTTGAGACAGAAGGTCTGGTCTTATAGGAAGTGACTAAGGCTGGCAACTGGACATTTGGACAAGGTCCGCATACCAGAACCTGTGAGGCCATGCTGGTGCTATCAGAAACACATAAGATTGTTCCATTATGATCTTTGAGATCACTCCCAGAGGTGAAAAAATGTAAGCAGGTTGGTAAAACCATGGACCTGCTAGAGCATTCATCATTTCCATGTGAAGATCCCTGGACCTGGAGAGGTATCTGGGAAGTTTCTTGTATATACTAGAGGCCATCAGATCTATGTCTGGAGGACCCCACATCTGCACAATCTGATAGAACACATCTGAATGGAGAGACTACTCCCCAGATGTAGAATCTGACGGCTGCGATAATCCGCTTCCAAATTTTCTACACCTGGTATATGAATCGTAGTGATTAGACAAGAATCGGATTCCGCCCAAGGAAGTATTAGAGATACTTCTTTTATTGCTAGGGGACTTCGAGTCCCCCCTTGATGATTGACATATGCCACTGTTGTGACATTGTCTGTTTGAAACCGAATATATGATTCTCTCTTTAATAGAGGCCAAGCCTGAAGAGCTCTGAAAATAGCACAGAGTTCTAAGATATAGATTGGTAACCTCGCCTCTCGAGGATTCCAAACTCCTTGTGCTGTCAGAGAGCCCCAAACAGCTCCCCAACCTGAGAGACGTGCATCTGTTGTGAACACAGTCTTGGTAGGACAAACAAAGGAGGCCCCTTAAAGGTCTCCTAAATTTTTTTATTGTGTGATTCAGATAGAGCATGCAATTTTAAGCAACTTTCTAATTTACTCCTATTATCACATTTTCTTCATTCTCTTGGTATCTTTATTTGAAAAGCGAGAATGTAAGTTTAGATGCTGGCCCATTTTTGGTTAACAACCTGGATTGTTCTTGCTGATTGGTGGATAAATTCACCCACCAAGAAACAAGTGCTATCCAGTGTTCTGAACCCAAAAATAGCTTAGATACCTTCTTTTTCAAATAAAAATAGCAAGAGAACAAAGAAAATTGATAATAGGAGTAAATTAGAAAGTTGCTTAAAATTGCATGCTCTATCTGAATCTCAAAAGAAAAAAATTGGGTTCAGTGTTCCTTTAAACAATAAGGCGATGGTAGAACCACCGAGTCAGAGAGAGTGGAGAGTTGGGATTTAAGTATATCAGTAGTGATATCTGAGTATAATCCCTGCACCATTGGTGCCACATGCAAAACTGTAGAGGTCTCATATGAAAACAAGCAAAAAGGATCACGTCTGATGCTGCAAACATGAGACCTAAAACTTCCATGCACATAGCCACTGAAGCGAATAATAAGAGACTGAAGGTTTAGACAAGCTGAAACCAATCTCAAACATCTCTTTTCTGTTAGGGATAGAATCATGGACACTGAATCTATCTGGAAATCTATTGAGCTAGTACCAAGATATCGTCCAAATGAGGAAACACCGCAATACCCTGCTCTCTGATTACAGATAGAAGGACACCTAAAACTATTAAGAATATTCTTGGTGCTGTTGCAAGGCCAAATGGGAGAACGACAAATTGGTAATGCTTGTTTAGAAAAGAGAATCTCAGAAAACGATAGTGATCTGGATGAATCGGATTTGTGAAGGTAAGCGTCCTGTAAGTCTATTGTGGACATGAAGTGACCTTGCTGAACAAAAGGCAAAATAGTCCTTATAGTCACCATCTTGAAAGTTGGGATTCTTACAAAACCATTTAAAGTTTTCAGATCCAAAATAGGTCTGACAGAATTTTCCTTCATAGGTACAATGAATAGATTTGAATAAAAACCCCAATCCTCGATCCTGCTGTGGAACTGGAAAAAACTACCCCCGAAAGTTATAGATCTGAAACACATATAAGAAAGACTTGAGCTTTTACTGGGTTTTTAGTTACATGGGTAAGAAAGAATCTTCCCAAAGGAAATCTTATTTTGAATCTTATTCGACACCCCTAAGAAATTATATTCTGAATCCACTGATTTTGGACAGCGTGTGTCCAAACTATTTGAAATAGCTTTATTCTGCCCCCTACCAAAAGAACTGGCTTGAGGGCCGCACCTTCATATAGGTTTAGGGGCAGGATTTGGTTTCTTATAAAGGCTTGGATTTATTCCAATTCGAAGATGGTCTCCAATTAGAGCCAGAGGCCTTAGGTGAAGGAGTGGTTTTCTGTTCTCTTTTCTGACGAAAGGAACAAAAATGATTGGGAGCTTTAAATTTACCCTTAGATTTATTGTTTTGGTTGCAGAAAAATCTCCCTTACCACCAGTAACAGTGGAGATAATAGAATCCAATTGTGAACCAAAAAGATTTTTACCTTGAAAAGAGAGAGATAATAATCTAGTTGTATACACCATGTCAGTATTCCAAGATTTAAGCCATTAAGCTCTTCTAGTTAGAATGGCTAAAGACATGGTTTTGATGGGCATTGATCTTCCTAACATCAAATATAGCATCACAAATAAAATGATTTGCATGTTGAAGTAAAACAATAATGTTAGATTATTCAGAATCTGAAGACAACTGCTGTGCTAAACTGTCCAACCAAAAAGTAGAAGCAGCAGCAAAATCAGCCATAGAAAGGGGCGAAATTACAGGGGGTGCAGAGGTCGCAATTTTTTTTTTCTTTTACAATAAAAATACGTTGACCTGCCACTGCCTGCACTGATATCATGTGAGTGTGACAAGATGCTTCACTAGTGTCTCTGACTACAGGGGTTAGTGTTTCTGTTTTACCCATTGGTGTTTATGTGTGTGTGTGTATGTATGTAACTGTGTGTGTATTTATGCATGTATGTGTGTGTGTGTGTTTGTGTTTGTGGAACCAGCAAATTACAGACCTTGTTACTACAGCATGGGGGGCGGGGGGTAAACAGTGTCAGTCTATACAGTACCACTATATACAGTAAGGGGGGGGGGGGGGCTGGACCATGTCACAGACTACTGTGGTCACTTTATAAAGTACTGGGGCGGGTAGGGTCAGGCCAGCCATCTCACCGGCAGATTACAGACTGTGTCACTGACTCACTATATACAGTACTAGTGGGTTAAACAGTGTCACTATATACATTAATAGGGGGTCAGACCATCTCACAGACTGTGGGCACAGGGTACCTCCTTTTGCAGACATGTAATCTGATTCACATTTTTTATTCTGTGTTAAATGTAAAAAAAAATATGTATCAAATTCACTTTTTTTTGGGGGGGTGGGGGGAGCCCTTCATAGATTCTTGCACCTGGGCCGTGTGGTTTCTAGTTACGCCTCTGGCCATAGATATAACAAGAATATAGCCAGAATGTAAATATGCCCTTCTTGGATAAGATTCAAGCTTCCTTTCTAAGGGATCCTTGGCTACAGGTAAAGGATACAATTTCTTAAACCTAGAAGAAGGGTTAAAAGAGGTACCTAGCTTAGACCATTCTTTAGCAATCACATTAGAGATAGGAATAGGAAATACTACAGGAGTAATAACAGTAGTCTTAAATACAGAATTTAGACAATTACTAGCTTTATCATCAGGAGATTTAGACTCCTCAATACCCAAAGTAAACAAACCTTCTTTAAAGAGAGAACGAATATATTTTAACTTAAATAAAAAAGATTTGTCTATCAGTCTCTGACGTGGCATCCTCTGAGTTAGAGGAGACCCCATCAGTAGAGGATATGTCAATATGCTGAAGGTGAGGACTTAATTCACTAAGTTTAGGAAAATGTTTCAAAAACCTTTTACATTTATTTGAAGGCAAAATAACAGTCATTGCCTTCTCTATAGCTGTAGCAATAAAATCTTACATTTCTGCAGTAATGCTATGTACATTTAGACTGAGATGGAATAACAGTGTGTGTATTTGTACTCATAGATATATTTAACAATTTGTTAAACAAGAACCACATAATAGAGCTGAATAATTTAGATCAGCTTAATTACAACATGCATACTTAGCTTTGTTTAAGTACCTGTTTAGGCAGCTCAAATCCTATGGTAACATAAGAGGCAGGATCAGCTTGAGACATAATTGCAAAAAAACTAAATTAGAAAAAAAATTAAAATAAATTTATTCTGCAAATTTATATCCATGCTCCTATATATGATATATATATATATATATATATATATATATATATATATATATAAACAGTTTTGAGAGAATGGGAAACAGAGCAAAAACAATGATAAAAAAGAAAACTGATTCATAAAATGTTGCATGAAAGCTCTCTAAGGGTTTACTGAGAACACTGAATGAGCTTGGCGGGAACATTTAAATATTTGGTGACAACAAAATGGCACACAATGATGACACGTCACCCTATGACATAAATAGCATCATCACATGCGCGACAATACACCTATCACTCTAAAAAGCAGGTAAGAATTTTGATTATATATACAAAAAAACTAAATGAACCAAAATAAAGCCTAATGGATACTTCTATTATAGCTGCATAAAATGTGATTATAAACATTCCATAAGGCTAACATAATACTTAGCTTCCTAATTTATAAAAAAATTGCTAGCTCCAAAAAAAACCTGCATGTTTCACAGACTCTACCAACCTCGACAAATATTTAGCCACAAATAAAGTTGCTAAAAAAGAGCAATGAAATACTGACTCAAGGCATGTATACAAACAATATATAACAACGTTACTTAAAAAGTACCCAATCCATAGCTGAGAGTGTCTTATATAATAAAAGTATATACTTACCTTGTAAGACACCCATCCACATATAGCAGACAGCCAAACCAGTACTGAAACATATCAGCAGAGGCAATTGTAGAGAAATATAATGTCGATCTGTAAAGGGAGGCAGCAGATGAATCCCTGCGACCGATTTACAGAGAGCCTTAGAATAGATTTCCCATAGGTGAAAACATGGTGTCATCAGGCAATACTTCCTTCACATCCCTCTGACAAACACTGTACTATGAGAGGAATTGGGTTTCAAAATGCTTAGAAGTGCCTTTCACAGAAGAAAATCAAGCACTTCTTGCTTCACCACCTATACAAGGAGGCAACGTTTATCCCATACGTCACTAGCTCATGGACTCTTGCCACTTACATGAAAGAAAGAACAATAGGGGGAAATCCACCGCACATAAAGAAGCGAAAAAATTATTGCTGTCTTCTTTTTAAGAAACCCCCCCCCCAAGCCCAGCTTACTGTGGCCAAACACAGGATATTTTGCAGCATATTTTGAAAAATGAAAATAAACAAGGTACCAACTTCCAAATATGTGTTCTTTGCAAACATACAAACAAAAGAATTTATCCCCAGGATTCGCCCTTTTTTTCTTTCTTTGTACAAGAGAAGACTTTTCAAAGGGACTGTGTAAAATAGGAGAAAATATGTACTTACAGACGGTGGATGCAGCCCATCTACGCTGTGCAGAAAAATGCCAATCATAAACGATAAGAGGAGGCTGGCCGGATCCTGGTCGGTTGTTCCTTCCTTAATGCAGGCTGCCCAGGCTGTAGAACTAGATCCCTCCGGTATCTTTGGCTCTGAAGGCACGAGGCAAGGCACTACGGCTTACTACCAGCCATCTCTCTAGGTAAGTACCGCACGGCTTACAACTAAACCAGAACACAGCTGCTTCAGATGGAGATAAATCACAGTGGGTCCATCTGCAGGAAAGGGGTATATACCCCGCTCTAACTCCACATACACCAGATTTGTGTGTGGCGTCTCCAGTGGTGGCTATTGCTGAATAGCCAGTATCAGCAATAGAAGGCTTCCTTCGCAAGGGCTGATTACCTGCCCGACACCCAATAAGCTCAGGGGAGGCCCCCGGGCTAAGGGGAATTCGGTGTGGGGACAAATTGTGGTCTCCTTCAGACCATTCGATCGACTACCAGACGTTCACAGAGAGTGACACATGATATGTCTCTACACCCCACAGAAAGTCTCTCCTGCCTTCCTTGTTATAGTATTTCATGTGTAGTGTTCAGAATCTGTGGGAGCATAATTTAAAAAAATAATAGTACTAATATAGCTACATTACAGGTTAAGGGGCCTATTTATTATTATGCGAACGGACATGATCCGATATTGCGGATCATGTCCGCTGCACATCGATAAATGCCGATAGCATACGCTCTCGGCATTTATCGTTGCACCAGCAGTTCTGGTGAACTGCTGGTGCAATGCCGCCCACTGCAGATTGGCAGCCAATCGGCCACTAACAGGGGGTGTCAATCAACCCGATTGTATTCGATCGGGTTGATTTCTATTTGCCGCCTCAGAGCAGGAGGACAGGTTATGGAGCAGTGGTCTTTAGACTGCTGCTTCATAACTTCTGTTTCCGGCGAGCCGAAACACGGAGCATCAAGCTCCATGCGCAGCTTGATAAATATGCACCTTAGTATCAGTTCTCTGCAAATGAGAGGTCAGAAGAACAATAATAACCAATAATAGGAGCCAAAACTCATTCACAATAAATATTGCTAGATAGATATTTATCATAGAAAGCTTTGAATTGGCTAAAAGTTATGAGCAGATATAAGTGCCACTTGGTCATCAAAGCACATTTTGTAACTACATGCATCATAATTCATTCATAAGTCCTTATGTTATTTTAAGATGCAATGAATCCTTGGATCTAGGGCTCTGTTCTATAAAATAAATATGTTTGTACCACTGTAGATACATAATTCTTAAAAAAATTGAATCCGCCATTCACACATACACAATCTTTCTACAATATGATAATTTGATTCTTGGAGACAGCCTTTTTACATTTGGATGTCATCTGCCTCTGTTTATTAGCCCAGTGAGAAGAGTTTGACAGCAAATTTTTAATTCAAACATCTAACAAAACAATTTCTAACATTTTTTTCTAATATTCTTCAAACATATTGTAGCCAACTTGATTAGACCTAATAAGAAGAAATTTGGTAGTCAGTTCAGAAACAACTTAAATTTTGTTCCAGAGATCTAGAATTTACCTTTTTTTTCTTTCAGGTAAATGTTTCAATAATGGGTGTAAGATCTACTCTAATTAGTAACTTAAATCTGCTGTGAAAGTACAAGTAATTTGTAAATTATTTAAATAAACTGATTTCTTTGCCAGTCACATTGCACAGAACAAAACAGTATTGCATCCCTATATGGTATCTAAATTCTTTTAACATTAAAATTGTGTTAATATACTACAATGATCAAATATATCAAACAGTAAAACAGAACAATATCATAATCATTTCTGAATGGTAAATTAGTCAAAATGCTTCAACATGGGGTAAACAAGCTTTAAAGGGATAGGAAACTCAAAATGTTTCATTTGCTATTTAGACAGACCATGCAATTTAAAAAAACTTCCTGTTTACTTCGATAATCAAATTTGCTTTGTTCTCATAGTATACTTTGTTGAAGAGATACCTAGGTAGGTGTCTGGAGCACAACATGACAACAAATAGTGATGCCATCTAGTGCTCTTGCAAATGGATAACATTCTTGCAAAACTGCTGTCATATAGTGCTCCAGACACGTGCATGTTCCTGAGCTTACATCCTTGATTTAAAAAAAAAAGATACCAAGAGAATGAATACAATTTGATAATAGAAGTAAATTACAATTTTTTTTTTAAATTCAGTGCTCATTCTGGATCACGAAAGAGAGAAATTTTGGGATTCAAACTGTAAACAGAAGAACTAATTATTTAGATTATTTCCTCAGCCAAAAATATGCAGAAAATGCACAAGAGGAAATAAAAATAGTCATACCGAGGCGTGTCTAGGCGGCAACCATGGCTGGTCACAATATTCGAAGCTGGGGAAGAGATGTTTATAATCCTCTGATTATCAGCTGAGTATTGCAGCATTTAAGCATTTGATTTATATATTTGAAAGCTCTACAGTTTTCTAAGAAGATTGATAGCATTTTTTTCTGTATTCATGACCCTCCACCCCAGATCTGGACCATTGAGTCTCTAGGCGGCGACCTTGCAAGTTAGAGAACTTAACACCACCCCAGTATTTTGGGTTATACAGTCTCCCTATGGCTGTACATGTAGAAGACTTCTATGTAGTTATTAAAGACCTCTTACAAGGCTTTGAGAGCAAGATGACTGAGAGGTTTGATCATCTCTTAATACTCACTAAACTGACATATTTAAATTATATTATGCAGAATGAGGAAAGTGTGGATGATGCGGCTACTAAAGACCAGCTGATAGTCATAATATTTAACCCTAGCCAGCCATCTATGGAGGAAGCTCTTGACTGCACAGATTTGAGTCAATATGGCTCTTCCCCAGCTCCGGGAAATGTTGCTGGTCTGCTTCAGCAGGAAGTAAATTTGCACCTAGCAGGAATCTACTATAAGCATGCTTCTAGATATCCAACGGTGGGTCTTAGAGAACAAGTTCCTATAAAATTAGGATCCCTAAAAACAATACTTTTACGGATAAATAGGTCCATATTAATCAGTTGCGAGTGTGCCATCCTAGATCCCAACTACAAGTCATAGAGGGAGAATGAAGTGTCATATCCCCAAATGCACTAAAGAAACATTTGTAGTTTAAAGATGCCTAGCTAATGAGCATAAGGGCTCAAAAATAACGGACTCTCTTCATAGAAGACTGTCTATGATGTATACTGTCAATACACTCACCAAGTACCACTGACTTTAAGCCAATTCAAATACATGTGTCCTACATCTATTTAAAATTGGAAGGGGGAATTATGTCAGGGTATCTGTGAATAACATGAAGTGGACTACAGATGTACCACATGTTTCATTTTGGTTAATATAAAATTTGACATGAATTGTGTGGGCTATAGCCATATTCAAAGTCAATGACTCAGCACACAGCGGCCCCTTTGCCAGCTACTCAAGAGACCCACTCCAGTCTCTGAAACATCAATCCAAAGAAATCCAAAAGGAGTAGCAGCAAAAAAATAAGTGTTTATTGGGCACAACACAACATTAACAGCAACGTTTCGGTATTGCTACCTTATTCATGCTAAACAACATACTGAAATGATTCTATTTATACCTAAACACCACTAGGTGGCGCTGCATATGCAACTTCCTATTAACCCTTTATATCTAAATAATTAAAAACAATTCTACAGTGTATTCATTATAATCTAGTTACAATCGTAATAACACATATAATACAATGTATTCATAGAATCATATTACAATCTCAATTACAGACTGATAAACAAATAAATAGAAAATTAGCTTATAGAAAAACAGACATATCAAGATCTTTATTTAACCCATTAGGTTCCATGGTGCCTAATTTCCAAATCCAAAAACTTTCTCTCTGTTTAAGGAGGAGTTCTCTATTCCCTAACCTTCTTGGCATTTCTATTTTCTCAATAATTTGAAAACGCAATTGCCCAATTGAATGGCCCTTTTCCACAAAATGCTGTGCTACTGGTGCTTTTAAGTTCTTAGTTCTAATGGAGCTTTTATGTTCAATTATCCTATCTTTGATAGTTCTAGTCGTCTCACCGACATAGCCCCGCCCACATGGGCATTTAATTAAGTAAACTACATAAGTAGTTAAGCATGTGTGAAAGCCATTAATTTTAAACTTTTTTCCAGTAATTGGATGAACAAATGTGGGCCCTTTTGTCATGTTGTTACAACATGAGCATCCCAAGCAGGGAAAACACCCCTCATTCTTACTTTTAATGAATTTTTGTTTTAATTTAATGTTTGTCCCTATGTCTGCTCTAACTAGTTGTTGTTTCAAATTAAAACTCTGTTTATACGCTGGCATGGGTAAATTCTTAAATTCCTTAATTTGGGAGTTACATTCAGAGAGTATTGACCAATGTTTCCTCATAATGCGTTGGATTTGGTTAGACTGGGAATTAAATTCAGATACAAATATAAGGCGCTCCTCTTTATTATTTTGTTTCTGTTTTACATTCAGTAAGCTTTCTCTAGAGACTGAAAGCGCATAATTAATTTCAGCTTCTAATATATCTGATGGGTATCCTCTTTTAGTAAATCTGTCTGCCATTTCTATCATTCTTGTTTTTAATAAGTTATCATCAGTAATAATTCTGCGGGCTCGTAAAAATTGACTACGGGGGAGGGCCTTGAGGAGAGATCCAGGATGAGCACTATCAAAGTGCAATAAACTATTTCTATCTGTCTCCTTCCTAAACAGATCTACCTTCAGCTCTCTTCCATTTTTAATAATCTTAGTGTCAAGAAAAGTAATATCGCTTTCACTCCAAGTCAGCTTGAATTTTATATGGCCAGATGCTCCATTTATATCTTCCACAAACTTCAATAGGGATCCAACGTCGCCCCACCATATCCCAAAGATATCATCGATATAGCGCCATACCGATGAAACCCAGGATTGGAAAAAATAAATTTCTCTTCGAATACGTTCATAAAAATGTTAGCATAATTTGGGGCGACGTTGGACCCCATTGCAGTACCCTGTATCTGTAGGAAATACTCATCTCCAAATAAAAAATAATTACAATAAAGAATCAATTCCAATAGCTGAAGAAGAAAGTGAATCTGAGCTTTAGAATAGTTTTTATCCATATCTAATACTATCTTAACAGTGCCCATACCGCTCTCATGAGTAATTGATGTATATAAACTTTCTACATCTAAGCTATATAGAAGGAATTTGTCAGATATGAGATCCAAGGTGTCTATCTTTCTTAAAAAATCACTTATATCTTTCAAAAAAGAATTGGATATTTCAACAAATGGTCTGAGAATACGATCCAGAAAGATAGATACATTGGTTAAGATAGATTGAGTGCTTGCCACTATTGGGCGGCCTGGGGGATTCTGTAAATTTTTATGCACTTTTGGTAGTGTGTAAAGCACCGGAGTGCAAGGATGCTCTATATACAGAAACTTAAACAGATCTCTACCAATAAGGCCAAAATTCAATGCTCTCTGACATATCTTTTTCAACTCATTCTGAATAGAAAATACAGGATTATTTGGCAATTTCTTGTATACATCAGAGACACTTAATTGTTGTTTTATTTCTTCCACAAAGTAATTTTTATCAAGGGCAATGATAGCACCGCCCTTATCAGCACGCTTCAAAATAATATCATCCCTGGCTTTTAAAGTTTTTAAAGGGACATTATACACTCATTTTTTCTTTGCATAAATGTATTGTAGATAATCTATTTATATAGCCCATAAAGTTTTTTTTTTAATTAATGTATAGTTTTGCTTATTTTTAAATAACATTGCTCTGATTTTCAGACTCCTAACCAAGCCCCAAAGTTTTATGTGAATACGCTCGACTACCTACTCCAGCTTGCTCCTGTTTGTGTAAAGGGTCTTTTCATATGCAAAAGAAGGGGGAGGGGGGAGTGTCTTATTTGCCACTTGCAGTGGGCTTTCCAGCTACCTTTTCAACAGAGCCAAACTGACAGCTTCTAAGTAAGTTTTTAAACAGTTTAATACTGGATTTTTATATCAGTATCTGTGCATATTATTCTTTATAGTAGTGTCTATTACATGCAGTTATATGAAAATGAGTGTATACTGTCCCTTTAAGGCAGCTACATTGTTTGCATTAAAGTTACCTTTTTGATTTTGAGTATATACATTTCTATTAGATACAGGCGTGTTCCTCACATTATGTTTCATTTTGTTAACCTTAACTTGCAATTTAGCTATATCCCTTTCCACAAGGTTAATGTATGTCTCAATGCTGTGATTATTTTGTGGTGGTAAGAAAGCGCTCTTATTTTTTAAACCAAGCTTAGATAGACTAAATGCAGCTTGCTCTGATTCTGATTTAACATTCTGTTGCAAATTGCACATAAAGCCTTTTAACCTTAAGTTACGATAGAATTTAAATAAATCCTTGCTAAGCTGGAAAAAGTCACAGTCCCTGCTGGGACAAAAGGAAAGTCCTTTATTGAGAGTACATAGTTCATTTTGAGAAAGTTCCACATTGGAGATATTAATCACTGTATCTTCCACCTCCTTATCACTAGCAAACAGGTTAGCAGCTACCTTTATGATCTTACCCGGTCCGACATCTATTTGCCCCTCCTCGGTCTCAACTGCTTTTTCTTTTCTTTTCTTGGATCGGCGGTGTTTCCGACCACCACGCCGATGTCGGACTCGGAGTCCCCCGGTGACGTATCAGAGGATCCGGTACTACTTCCACTCTTCACAGGGTAGCGATTCCTCCGCCTTTGGAAACCTGAAGTCTGGCCTCGCCTTGCTCCTTCCGGATCATACTTCCACCGGTAAACCCTATTTTGGAGATAGTCGTTCTCATCTCTTGAAAACTTTGTTCTTTTTCGTTCTTCTATCACCTTTTTCAGATCTTCAATTTTGGTATTCACCTCCTTCAATAATTTCGTTGCTTCATTCAGGGACAATCCACTCTTGATCTCAGCTTCCATGGATGCCAACTTCTCATCTTGCTCTGCAATCTCTGCATTCAAGCAATCAACGGTAAGTACCATTAAATCCATAGAACACTTCAAGATGTGTTCAAATCTCTCACAATAGACCATATTTTCTTTCATTAAGGTTGGACGTGTGCTCATTCTGAGCCCCCTAGGGATTCTTTTAACCCTGTGATACTCCGCCAGGGTTGCAGCGTGCAGGTCATAAGCTACTCTTTTTTTCTGTAATCTTTCAAAATCCTTTGCAATTGATTCAGAAGGTGCTGTTTTTAGGAAATCTCTTGAGCCTTTAGTAAGAGTTGTAATACGAGCCGCTTCTAAGTCTGTATATGAGAAAGTCTTTAACTCTTGTTGTGTAGTTTCCATGTTTTAAACCACAGGTAAATTCCTTTTTAGGGCCTAGGTGCACGAGTCTGAGTGGACACAGTATCCAAATTCAAAGTCAATGACTCAGCACACAGCGGCCCCTTTGCCAGCTACTCAAGAGACCCACTCCAGTCTCTGAAACATCAATCCAAAGAAATCCAAAAGGAGTAGCAGCAAAAAAATAAGTGTTTATTGGGCACAACACAACATTAACAGCAACATTTCGGTATTGCTACCTTATTCATGCTAAACAACATACTGAAATGATTCTATTTATACCTAAACAGCACTAGGTGGCGCTGCATATGCAACTTCCTATTAACCCTTTATATCTAAATAATTAAAAACAATTCTACAGTGTATTCATTATAATCATTTTCCAATCCTGGGTTTCATCGGTATGGCGCCTGTTGGTGGCGCTATATCGATGATATCTTTGGGATATGGTGGGGCGACGTTGGATCCCTATTGAAGTTTGTGGAAGATATAAATGGAGCATCTGGCCATATAAAATTCAAGCTGACTTGGAGTGAAAGCGATATTACTTTTCTTGACACTAAGATTATTAAAAATGGAAGAGAGCTGAAGGTAGATCTGTTTAGGAAGGAGACAGATAGAAATAGTTTATTGCACTTTGATAGTGCTCATCCTGGATCTCTCCTCAAGGCCCTCCCCCGTAGTCAATTTTTACGAGCCCGCAGAATTATTACTGATGATAACTTATTAAAAACAAGAATGATAGAAATGGCAGACAGATTTACTAAAAGAGGATACCCATCAGATATATTAGAAGCTGAAATTAATTATGCGCTTTCAGTCTCTAGAGAAAGCTTACTGAATGTAAAACAGAAACAAAATAATAAAGAGGAGCGCCTTATATTTGTATCTGAATTTAATTCTCAGTCTAACCAAATCCAACGCATTATGAGGAAACATTGGTCAATACTCTCTGAATGTAACCCCCAAATTAAGGAATTTAAGAATTTACCCATGCCAGCGTATAAACAGAGTTTTAATTTGAAACAACAACTAGTTAGAGCAGACATAGGGACAAACATTAAATTAAAACAAAAATTCATTAAAAGTAAGAATGAGGGGTGTTTTCCCTGCTTGGGATGCTCATGTTGTAACAACATGATAAAAGGGCCCACATTTGTTCATCCAATTACTGGAAAAAAGTTTAAAATTAATGGCTTTCACACATGCTTAACTACTTATGTAGTTTACTTAATTAAATGCCCATGTGGGCGGGGCTATGTCGGTGAGACGACTAGAACTATCAAAGATAGGATAATTGAACATAAAAGCTCCATTAGAACTAAGAACTTAAAAGCACCAGTAGCACAGCATTTTGTGGAAAAGGGCCATTCAATTGGGCAATTGCGTTTTCAAATTATTGAGAAAATAGAAATGCCAAGAAGGTTAGGGAATAGAGAACTCCTCCTTAAGCAGAGAGAAAGTTTTTGGATTTGGAAATTAGCACCATGGAACCTAATGGGTTAAATAAAGATCTTGATATGTCTGTTTTTCTATAAGCTAATTTTCTATTTATTTGTTTATCAGTCTGTAATTGAGATTGTAATATGATTCTATGAATACATTGTATTATATGTGTTATTACGATTGTAACTAGATTATAATGAATACACTGTAGAACTGTTTTTAATTATTTAGATATAAAGGGTTAATAGGAAGTTGCATATGCAGCGCCACCTAGTGGTGTTTAGGTATAAATAGAATCATTTCAGTATGTTGTTTAGCATGAATAAGGTAGCAATACCGAAACGTTGCTGTTAATGTTGTGTTGTGCCCAATAAACACTTATTTTTTTGCTGCTACTCCTTTTGGATTTCTTTGGGCTATAGCCATAACAGCCCCAAACCCCCTTTTTCCTGATTACAAAAAAATTACATCCAAATGAGAACAAAGGAATAAACATTTGGTTCAATTAGAAAAAGGCAAGTTATTTCAAAGAGATGGTCATCTACTGTATATGGCTTTGTATTGCAAATCTTAGATCAGACACAATAAGTCCTTTTGAAGTTTTTCACCATTTCTTTCTGATCTGAAAGAAGCATATGCCAAGAGACATGATGTCTGTGGATTTCTTTTGAAGCTTAATTAGATTCAGAAAAAAACTGTTTAGCTGAAGAAATTACTAAATATCAGCTAAGTGTTAAATTGTCCCTGTTGTGTTGAATCCATAAATTCTTTTTTTTTTTTTAATTCTTTATTAGCTTTCAACAGTACAAATTCCATAAATACAAATTTTCGTGTCAACATTTATGGATTATATAAAAATTGACTATATTAATAGCACTTTATATACTTGCCTCTAATCTTAAGCCTGACATTGCCTAAGGGGTTTTCCTTTGTTAACAAGAGGAGTGCAACACAACAAAACAAACAAACAAACAAAAAAAAATATTCTGTTCACCTTCCAGATCCCCCCCCCCCTCCCATCCCCAAAGGTGGTTTCTCTAGTTATTTCGGATCTTTATAATCCGGTTAATCTGTTTTATATAATCTTCATCCATAGATTCAATAAAGATCCCCCATAAATTATTATATCTATCAATTTTATTTAGACTAAACCTCTTGTAGTCATATGCTTCCAATATTGCATCTCTCATCAGTGCCTTTTTAAGCTGACTGACATTTGGGGGTTTGTTATTGATCCAGTTTTTAAAGATCAGTGCTCTTGTTTTCAAGATCACTACTTGTACAAACCTAGTGTTCTTTCCCCAGAGTGGCGATTTGGTGAGGAATATTATATTTACAGCTGATATTAAAATCTTTATTTAAAGGATGCAGGTTAGCCAGTATCCTACCCTTGACAATAATTGTAACTGTTTTGGACATTCATATATCATGTGAAGTAAATCCGGGTTATATTTAGAGCATTTTATACATTTATTCTTTAATTCTTTATTCCATTTCTGAACCCTTTTAGGGGTTAAATAGTCTTGATGCATAAGCCTAAGGTGTGATTCTCTCATTGCCATTGATCTATCCAATTTATGGATGTTCCCCAGGCTGGTTTGTATGATTTTATCTTCCCTACAAATAGGTAGGTTGCCTTCCCATTTACTATATAATTCCTCTAGCTGTCTTTGCTCAAATGTGGATAGAAGTATTTCATAAATGACTGATAGTGATCTCAGCTTAATTTTAGGGTGGTCTTGAAGTGGGTGTTTTTGGAAAAATTAATCTGGATCATCTTGAATAACTGATTTTAAGTAATGTTTCACTTGTATGAAATGGAAACTATCTTTGCTTGGAACTTGGTATAGTTCTTGAATTTCCTCAAATTTAAAAATTTGTTTGGTTCTCCAGTTACAAAGATGTCCTAAGTTAGTTAGCTTATCTTCTCTCCATTGCTGAAATGCTTTGTAATTTAAGCCTGGTGGGAATTGAGTAGTCCCTACTAGAGGTAGCCATTTAGAGTTTATAGTTTTTACTGATAGCAGTCTCATAGAGGCTCCCCATGCCTTAAGAATATCTTTCAGCATAGGATGATGATATATTTCCTTCCCTCATTCTTTATTGGGTGCATATAGAACAAATTCCAGTGCGAGAGGTTTACACAATCTTTCGTCTAGGGAGCATTTTGTGTATTTATTAGAATGGAATATCCTATCTAGCGGGAATCGTATTAAAGTAGCATAGTTATAAAGTAATAAATTAGGTAGTGCTAAACCCCCTCTAGTATAGGGAAGATAGAGTTTACTTAACTTGATCCTAGGTTTTCTTCCCTGCCATAAATATTGCCGTAAAGTTTTTTATTGTTTAATCAATAAAGGAAACATTCGTAGAGTGTATATTATCTTTGGGAGGATAAACATCTTATAAGCTGCTACCCTGTCTGAAAGAGAAAGTGGAAAGCTAGACCAGCTTTTTAAATTGTCAGTACATTTATTTAAAATCTTTGCTATATTGTCTTTATACCAGCTTTCTGGTGAAGTCGACAGGTAAATGCCTAGGTATTTTAATGTTCCTGTTTCTGAAAATGGATGGTCTATCTTAAATTTGGACTTCTTTAGCCACAATATGCTTGATTTAGAAAAGTTAATTTTATACCCTGAGATTTTTCCATATGTCTCTAGCTGGGTGACCACCTCTTTGATCTGAGCATTTGGCATATATACGCATAGTAGGAGATCGTCAAACAGGGACATCTGAAAAATTTCCTCATCCATCTTGCAACCTGTCAAATTACTCCTGAGTTTCAAAGCTAGTGGTTCCAATACTAAGTCAAAGAGTAATGGTGACATGGGGCAACCTTGCCTTGTCCCTCTAGATAATGGGAAAGATTATGAAATATTATTGTTTATCAAAAGTGTAGCATTAGCATCTGAATATATGTTGGAAATTAGATCTAAAAAGTAACCCCTGAGTCCAAATTTTATTAAGGTCTGTTGCAGAAAGTCCCATTCCACTCTGTCGAAGGCCTTCTCCGTGTCTAATGACAGGAGAAAGGCCTCCGGCAGAGCAGCTGTGTCTCCCTTGGTCAACTCCTCATTGTAATGTCAGATAACGTTGGATTTTTCTGATGTTAATTTCAGATGTTCTCCCTCTTAAAAAGCCCACCTGATCCAAATGAACTTAGGGAGGATATTTTTTAGTCTGTCTGCCATTATCTTCATTAAAATCTTGTAGTCCAAGTTCAGTAATGAAATTGGCCTATAAGAAGTAACTTCCTCTGGATCTTTTCCTTCCTTAGGAATTAATATTATATTTGCACTATTATATATTTTTGTATTATGACAGTAATATTGATCGTATATAGTTTTTAAGGAGGGCGTAATCTTCTCCAATAAATCATAAAGTTCTATTGGTAGGCCATCCGGACCAGGAGCTTTTCCTTTAGTCATAGATTTAATAATGTTAATTATCTCTTGGTTTGAGATAGATTCATTTAGGAGGTCTAAGTCTTCTTTTGCTATATTCAGTAAATTCATATCTTTAAAAAATTCTATGTCTGTTCTCAGCGGTTTCTGAGAGGTATATAGATTCCTATAATATTGTTGAAATAGCTCCAAATTTCCTCAGCCTTATTGGTGATTCTATCTCCATCTTTTAACACTTTAATTGGTTTATTTTATAAAAATTTTTGAATAGCCTCGACAAATAGTTACCCACTTTGTTACCACATCTCTTAAATTGAGTTATGTTTCTATAGATATCTTCTTGTGCTAAAATCAATAGAAAAAGTTCCCTTTCTTTTTTGCAAGCAAAGTACTTATCTCTATTGTTGCTATTTGGAGTATTCCTGAAGACAGAGTAAGCTGATGATAAATTACGAGATGATTCTTTATCGCTTTCCTGTTGCGCTTTTTTAAAGTTTTTTACATAGATGTTAATCTCTGCCTTTAAGGTAGTTTTTGCTGCTTCCCAGAAAGTTGTAATTTTATTCTGATGTTCTTTATTGTTGGAGCAATATTCCTCCCAACTATTTTCTAGATAAGCTTTAAATTTAGCTGAATGTTGCAGGTATTTGGGAAAAAAAAAGTATTGTAATTGGTTTTAATGCATTCATATAGTGTTAGAAGAACCGGAGCATGGTCTGATACTGAAAAATCCAAGATCCTGGAATCCTTAACTCTCTGAATCATTTGATCTGACAATAAAAATAGATCCAGTCTAGATAAAGTACCATGGGTTTTAGAAAGGCACGTATATTCCAGGGAATTTGGATTGAACAGTCTCCAGACATCGACCACTTCAAATTTGGATTGTAAAGTAGAAAAAAAAATTGTTTCATATTTGATTTGTGCTTGTCTTATTTTACTAGTTTTTTTTACTAGTGGCCAGCTTTCTCCTGTCTAAGCAACAGTTGGGTGTGGCATTGAAATCCCCCACTAGTATGGTATAAATTTCTAGTTGTTTTGCCAATATTTTGTTTATCTTCCTCCAGAATTTACAGTCCTGATTGTTAGGCCCATAAATGTTTCCTATCAGGAGATCGTTCCCATTTATTGTCAAGGCTAGAAATCGAAATCTACCTTCCTTGTCTTTTATTGTTTCTTTTAGTGTGTAGTCTAAATGTTTATTAAGTAAAATAGCTACAGCTCTTGCGGCTCTTGTGTACGATACTGAAACAACTTCACCCACCCATTTTGATTTCAATTTAAGATGTTCGGTTTCAGCGAGGTGTGTCTCCTGCAGGCACACTATGTCTGGGTTCTTTTTACTTAGATAGTTTAATATGGCTTTCCTTTTTATTGGGGACTGTATGCCCCCTACATTCCAGGAAATAATTCTAACCATTATTCACGCGGGCAACATAAGTAATTTTATCCCCTGGGTTTGGCAGTTGGGAAGGGGGGGGGGGGTCGAGAGAGGTGACAAAAACAAAAAAAGACACAAACCCTTATTAAGATTTTCACACTTGACCGTCCTGACCAACAGTAAAATCCTTTTTTATATAAATATTATTGAAATCTCCCTTCAAAACCATCTCTTACTTCTTAAGAAAAAAAGAGAAAAGAGCTCCTTCAATCCTATATAGTTTCAACTTCTACCTCCTAGTGGTGAGGGAGGGGGGAAAAAATCATAATTCAAAATCATCCATCATAGTGCTTCTGAGGTTAGTCTAACTATCATAATACCCTTTTAGCAAACATAAACAGTGTTAATTCCAAGCTTAGGTTCATTAGTATCAAAAACACCTTAGTGTCTTCTATAACACCATGGTTTGTTCTTTCTGTGATTAAGCTGATTGTTATAATACACATGTAGTAGTTAAAACGACCAAATGGCTTCTGTAACTCGATAGTGTCCCTCATAATATTTCTGTGAACAATCTAATTATTATAATACCTATTCAACATGAAGAAAAAAAAAAATCATAATTCAAATTCAAAAACATCCATCATAATACTTCTAAGGTTACAAACTTAGGTTCATTAATATCAAAAACACCTTAGTATCTTCTATAACACCATGGTATCCTTCGTGTTATCTCTGTGATTAATTTAATTATTATAGTGCGCGTATAGTAGTTATGTCTAGATGAAAATTTAGCCAAGCAAAAACATATATTGCATTGTGGCTGTTAAATTCATTTTGAAATACCACTGGGATAATTTTCAATACTGTATAAAAATGTACAACTCCATGGATCTGAGAAATGCATTTCAGTTTTGTAATAGATTTAATGGATAACATATTTTTATATTTTTCAGGCATCTAATAAGTACATATGTGGTTTGTGTTTTAAATAGTGTCATGTGTTTTACACTCTCAGCAAGAAATATGCAGATATTAAATATTTATATGGATTAGAAATAAATATGAAACCACATATGTTTGCTGATCTCAAGGTATGTATGTCATATTAAGATGATAACTGAGAAAGTAATTGAATCCATGATGAAGGCATTATAATCCTTTTAAATTGTTTCATAGAAAATATGATATTTAAATGCATTTTAATATATTATGAGTGGAATATTTTCACGTTTGGTCTTAAAATGATCAGAGAAAATGACACTGTGCGGACCATATATGAAACATATGATTTATTAATACAAGAGATTATAATATGTTGGATAAACATTTTAAAGGTTAAATAATTAGACTGTTAGCAATATTTGATGGTGGGGCTGCATTCCTGGGTGTCTGCTACCACCTATAGATCAGAAATAGTATTACAGCCAAAAGACATTTGGCTAATCAGGGAGACGTTTCCCAAAATAATCTATGAGATGTTCAGATCCAAGGGCGAATCAGAGACAAGCTCCGCAAGGGCGAATCAGAGACAAGCTCCGAAGGGCCTATCATATAATTTCATTGATGATTAGAATAATAAAGGGAGGGGATTATCACGTGATATAGCCTCAATGCAAGAGGATAACAGGGTGGCTGGCTGACTATTTGCTGAACTTTTGACTGATAAATTTGCTGCTTTGGAATACAGTCACTATAAGCAAAACTGGGCTACCTTTTATTATCCATATTGCAATACCCGATTTGTTTATTGTTGGTGAAGTATACGCAATTGATAAATATATATATATAATATTTAAATCAAAGGTATTTGGTAACTATAACTAGATTGCAGTTAGTAATTTTAAAAGGGCACAATTTGTATTTTAAGTTATAACCATAGCCCTGTATAGTTTTAAGCTAGTCTTTTGTATGCTAAGTAATTTATTTCAGCTCAGATAAATTGGCATAGGAGTTGGTTGTTTGCACAAATAATATATATAATTTCTGATGTTTTAAATGAGTTATATAGGATAAATTGTAGGCTAAGTAGTTTAATTGTGCTGGTCTGAAAGTTAGTGAATGAAAAGGGGTATTTATGTCATGTAAGAGGTGAGTGACAATTGTATGCTATCCATATATACATTTTATTCCGATTAATATTGTCATTATTTGAAATGAAAGCTCTTAGTAAAACTCTGTACTGATATATCAAGTTCAAAGCAGACAAATGTAATCACTCAATATACAGATGGCACCTTGATATATGTCTAAATAACTCAATTGAAGGAACTATCTTCAAAAGACTTCCTATTAGATGGCCACCCCCTGTAGTGACCTAGAAACTACAGTGTCTACAGTGATCAGTTATTTGAAGCTAGCAGGATCTTAGGAAAATAGTTCATTACTCTGTGCTGAGTTTCAATATACAAAATCCAGACGTTACATCTCTACTAAATATAACAAATAAAAGGTATCATTAACCTTGTGTAAGCTAGAATCCATATAAGAATTTAAATCTTAAGATTTAAATTAATTGTAAGATCATTTCCAGATGTTTCGTTGATGCCTCAGTAATATATAAATGTATATGTATGGGTTCTGAGGGACATATCTCATGTCTCACACATGTTACACAATATATTAAATAAATAGCTATATTGATTTGAAATATTTGATAAACAACATTTTCTTTATTTCAGACATCTGATGTTCCAATGAGGTTCCAAATATGACTGCTATAAAATACCTATGTAATTTGTGCTATGAATTATTTCATAACTTTATGCACTCAATATTAAAGTGATATCCACAGAGATACAATATATTCCTATTAATCAAATATATATATATATATATATATATATATACAGTATATCTATAATGATATTAGTTCCAACAGAATTCTACTTCCAGGTATGTATGGAATGTAAAGATAACTGGAAAATATGGCAATATAATATCAGAATATGAAATGAAATATTATTAAATTTCCTGAAATATTAGTTAATATCATACTGAAATTATGAATTCTACTAAGTCCCCTTATAGATATATGACTCTTAAGTACATCTCTTAAGACATTATCAATAGGAAACATATATTATATATTATATGTGTATATATATATATATATATATATATATATATATATATATATATTATACGATTTAATATATACCCATGTTTAGTCGCAAAAATATGTGATCATTCAAATTAAATAGTCACACATAATAGTAACCAAATGCTTTATTAAAGCTAGGAAATAATAAATGTATTAAATGAACACTTTATAAATAAATATATATAAAAGTAAAAAACACTCCTGGACTGAGATAACTTTAAAATATTTTACAAATGAAACTATGTTCCAATATCTGTTGCCCCCGAGTCTTCGATTTGAGGTAATACAGCCAAAGGGTATTTTAGTTTTCAGGGGACTAAAAATAACTGTAAAATTACCATAGTCAATGAGAGCTAAGCTCAGGCTCAAAGGGCGTACTCAGAGTGATTAAAAAATAGGGATGAGTTTATCACTGATATAAGCTCTGCACATGGAAAAGAGTGGCCCTTGGCTGCTTCTTTTTGTGACTGACTGAGCCTTGCCTTGGTGGTTACCTGCTTTCCTTGTTGCAATCCTGCTTTGCTGCCATTTTTTACAGAGTGACGGGAGTGTGCGTGCAAAGTTCTTTGTAAGACAACCTGTTGGAACCCTCTTCCTGTATAAGAGATTCGTCGGCTCACTTCTCTTCCAAAATTTGTGCAATAACCCTTTATATATGACAGTAAGAGGAATCTGGGATACTGAAACTCTCAAATTGGTTAACTGATAAAGTATAAGTGATTTAATGTTTCTTTTTTTTAATTTTAATGTTTTAAAGCAAAGATAGTCTCTATAGCCATAGTTTAATTGAAGCTGGCATTTAAAAGTGTAATTTTGTATTTATAACTTAATATTAAATAGACCAGTGTATTTCATATATTAAATATACTAGCGCCAAGTCAATTATTAATGAGAAAAGGATTAGACATTAGTATTCACAAATTTATTTCTATTTCACTGTGATATCTCTTAGAAATTGCACTAGTTATTGTGGCTAAATTAGACTTAATACTGTACTGATTGATAATGTTGAATTGATAATATAGTATTAAATCTCTGGTTGTTTAATTGAAGAACATTAGATTATTTTGGGTAAAATAGTGAATTATATTTCCCTGAAAACTCCTATTAAATTGTAGGAGTTAAGTTAAGATCTCATTGAGAGATTTCAATGTAGGCGAGGTCCAAACGTTGTTAAATAAGTTATATATATTGAATTGGTTAAACATTTCTGGCTATTTATAAATTGTTCTAGTAAAATTAATGTGTGATATTTGATAAGTAAATCATTTTGAGTTAAGGTGGATTCATAGATTATATTGTATCCATAATACAGAGGTGTGTAGGTATCCTAAAGGGGTATATGATAAGTAGGAATTTGATATAAAGATGTATTTTTTTTTCTTCTTCCTTTATAAGGCACAATGAATAAATTGTCACATGTTTTAGAGAATATATAGCATTGTGCTGTGAATATTAATGTTACCACAATGCTCACACTAGAAGCTTGCCATAAATCTCACATCACAAGTATCTTAAAGGGACAGTATACTGAAAAATATTTTTTCCCTTAAAGGGTCAGTTCACGCAAACATTTTCTTTCCTTTAAAATGTTCCCAATTATTCATTTTACCTGCTGGAGTGTTTTAAATTGTTTACTAGTGGCTCTTTTACCCCTATTTTGGCATTTGAAATAGCTGATTTAGCCTGTGGTATCGCAACCTATACTGAAAGTTTCTATACTGGAGTAGAAGAGATTACACTCTCAGTGGGTGGCATGATAGTTAAGTAATAAAATTATACTTTTCCATTGTTCTCTCTGAGTATTGAGCTTTAGTTTTCTAGACAAATATAAGATAAGGAATCAAGTCTAATGAGAGCTGATATTACCTGAAGCTCAACCACCCATTGTAATAGGCTGTGGTTTAAAAGCACAAAACCAGCTACTTCATATACACAAATAAACCGAAAAATGCAATTTCTCATAAATTTTATACTCTGCAGCTGGTATAACAAGTCTTTTAAAATACATTCATATAAAAACAATTTTACAGTGTACTGTCCCTTTAATGTGTTTACAATTGCTTTTTTTACCAACTGCAGAGTAAAAAATGTATGAAAATTAGTTTTTAAGGTTTTTTTGTGTATATTAAAGCTCTGATTTTGTGTTTTGAAGCCACAACCTAATAAAATGGGTTGAGCTTGTAGGTATAATCAGATCTCATTACTGTATCACATTGTGTACATATACATATTTCTATATCTTTTATCTGTCCATAAAACAATCACCAGTACTTGGAGAGAACAATGTAAAATCAACATTGTATTACCTTATCTCTGCTATATCCCACTGGGAGTGTAATTTCTTCTGCTGGCTGTGTTTACAAAGCTTATCTATAGCTTGGACCTGCGGCCACAAACTTTCACAATAGGTGGGGATACCACATGCTAAATCAACTATTTCCAATGCCAATATAAGGCTAAAGGAGCTACTTGTAAACAATGTAATACACTCCAGTAGGTAAAGTGGATCATTGGGAACAAATTAAAGGGGAGAACATTTTTGAGTAAACTGTCCCTTTAAGGGTTATATGGTATGCAGGAACTTGATGATAAAAAGGTGTATTGAAGTTTTTCTTTTCTCTTTTTTTTCTCTCCTTCCTTTATAAGGCACAATTAATAAGTTGTCACATGTTTTAGATAATATAGAGCATTGTGCTGAGAATATTAATGTTACGACAATGCTCATACTAGAAGCTTGCCATAAATCTCACAGCACAAGTATCTTAAGGGTTATATGGTATGCAGGAACTCGATGATAAAAAGGTGTATTTCAGTTTTTTTTTGTTTTTTTTTCTCTTTCAATGTTTGCACTGGAAGTTATTCACAGACTTCACAACATAAGTATTACAAGGGTTATCTGATTAACAGGGATTTGATTCTATAAAGGAGGCTATCTAAGGGTTACACGATATATAAGAATTGGATGTTTGTTATACATATGTAACTGCTAGGAATGTTAATATCTCCGCAATGACAAAACAAAGAGGTTAACACAGATTAAATATTCTCTGGCAATTACAATGGCTAGGCAATGATAACATCAGAATAACACAATTGTCATGCATACATTGCTGTTATAAATGCTAATACCTTAGTAATACCTAGGGTTATTAGACTAAATATTATCTGTTAATGGCAATGCAATGATAATACTATAAGTAAACCATAGAATTAGTAGCATAACCAATTTTGTTTTCTTTATCTTTTCCTATCCTGTATGGGCTAATAGAAAATTAATAGAAGAGCTAAAGATGATTAAATTAGCAACATGGAATGTTGGGGGTATAAATTCCCCGGTTAAAAGAAAGGCAATTATAACTCATTTGAGAAAACTTAATATCGACATAGCGTGTCTCCAAGAAACACATTTTATAGATATCGAACATGAGAAACTAAAACAGAATTGGGTGAAAGAAGTATACTAATCCTCCTTCAAAAAATCAGGTAGAGGAGTAGCGAATATTACTCAATAAAAAGCTAGCATATAAGATTAATAAGGTCAAAATAGATAAGCAAGGACAGTATGTAATTATTTTAATGATAGCAGAGGAGAAAGAGCTATGAATCTGTAATATATATGGTTCGAATAAAAAAGACAAACAATTCTGGGATGATATTAAAAAAGAATTAATAAAATATATTAATTATGATATTATAACAGCATGTGATTTTAACCTAACTCCAAAACCAATGCTAGATAGAACTAACAGAAGGCCAAAAGGCAATCCTACCAATAAAGAAGATAAGTATGAGACAAAAATCATAAACAACATAAGTAATACATAGGGGGTAGAAGGATATATGGAGAATTATTAATCCTGACAGCCTAGAATATACTCACATATCTAGAGTACATAATAAATCTTCAAGAATTGATTTTTTCTTAATTTCAAAAATTTCAGTGGTAAAATATCAGAAGTAGAAATAAGTGAGATGCTAATCTCAGACCACGCTCCAGTAATAATGATACCTAACCAGACAATCAGGAAAAAGAGAAACAGATTCTATTACCCAAACTATTTCAATAACTCCTTAAAATTTAGGAAGTATCTAGAAGTAAAGTGAAACGGATATAAAGAAAATAATAAACAACATATAAATAACCCACAAATATTCTGGGAAGCGGCAAAAGCTGTAATAAAAGCTGATATTACGTCACATTCACTTTAGGGGGGCAGAGCTGGCCGTAGCTAAGATAGCTGCCTGAGTCCAGAGCTCCATAGCGTGGGCAGTAGTAAAATATAGCCTAGGTCAGTTCAAGGGACCACCAACTGCCAAGATTGCTGGATATGTGCAGCGGAAACTGAGAGGCACATACTGATGTGAGTTGCGAGACATTCCGCAACACATAAGACTCCGACCGAGCCACAGAAGTGAGCGGCAGAGCTCACGCTGCAGGTTGAAAGGCGCAGCTACAAAAAAATTACAGGCACAGCCTCTCCAGATACAACGCTGGGATATATGTGAGTTAACCCCCTGCCAGACCTGATGTCCCGCTTGTAGGGTGACTTCTGTGGTTCTCCCTTCCACTCTATACAGGGCCATTCAGTGCATCTCTGCTGCAGGAGGGTAGACATAAAAACGCTTCTGCTTACTCATTATCCTAGCTTAGGATACTCACTGTACTTTCACTGCGGTCTGCCATAAATGGACCAGCAGTCAGACCTTATCATTATAATTAAATTTAAGAACTTCCTAGAGAAAGAAAATCTCATGGCAGACCACAAGGAAAAAGCAACCGGTGAGGTTCAGAGGGGCAATATTACAGTTTTATGCTGGACACAAGGACACTTCAAAGAAGGAAGGAGCTCTCACCCTTAACCACGTTGCTGAGAAATAAGAAGATGCCTTATTGATGGGGCTTCCCACTACACTTGCTTGTTATACACAACAACAGAAGAGTAACCTGCACCAAACTGACTGGAATACACCAATTCTGCAAGCAACTAGATCTGGATCCCCCAGAGAATGCAGATGTACCCCCGTGAAACCAGCAACTCCAAAAAGTAAGAGGTAGAACACCTGGAACTCAATTTCACCCAAGAAACAACATCAGCCTTCATCGGACATTCCCGCTAAGCCGCATGGGCCCTGGGACTTAAAATTTCCGAACTCGGCATCTCCCAGAAGGATCTACGACTCAGAGGAGGACTCAACTTGATCGCTAGACTCTGGCACTGTAGAGACTATTGCACATCTCTTGAGATCGCTGGACTCACATAACTATGATATACCAACTGTGTATTGTGTGTAACATTTTGCTCTCTCAGAATGTTGTTATACTGTCTGGCAGTTCATTTTGAAAGGGCACACTTAAGGAGCTGTTACCGCAACTTTTTTCCTTTTTGACCTATATTGAATATACCCTATAACATATTATACCTGCCCATGCCTATATTCCCCCTGCTTTTTGATGATTGTCAAATATTTCTATTGTTTCTTTTAATTTTGTTTTTTTATGTTTCTCAGAAAATGTTCACTGTTTATCTAGTTTGTAATACTATGTTTAACACAAGCAGAAACTTCAGATGTTTGGGCAGAGACCTGACAGACATACCCATGAGACATATGGACGTTCAACCCCCACTTCTCTACCTGACCCTCTTTACATCTCAATATGATACATAACCTCCACATTATTTCACAAAATGTTAAAGGTTTTAACTCCCCTCATAAACGTTCACTAGCCATGCTAGATCTGCATAAACGTCAGGCTGACATATAATGCAAGAAAAGGACTTCAAGAAAAACAGAGAGCCTAGATATTTTGGCCCCCACTACATACACCACTTTCACAGCTCATTTACTTCCAAAAAAAGAGGTGTTAGTTTTCTGATTCACAAAAATACTGCATTTCAACTCATACAATCCACTAAAGACAAGGAGGGGCAGTTCTTGGGTCTTTTCGGGCTATTACACGGTACCCCTATGACTCTTTTTAACGTATATGCCCCTAATGTTAAACACGTTCCCTTTTTTCGTAGAATGTTCCAGAACTTCGCCAAAGGTGTTGTCATAATAGGAGGCGATTTCAACTTCCCTCTCCATCTCCAGAAAGATTGCTCCAACTCTGAATCTAGGGTATCTCAGAGGACAGATAACTTCCTATGGAAACAACTTAGAGACCATAATTTATATGACACATGGCGCTACTTCAATGAAGACAAAAGGGACTACACATTTTTTTCACCACCCACTAAGTCTTACAGCCATCTTGACTACTTTTTTACCAATCAAGCTGGGCTTACATATCTATCAGAATCGGCTATTAAGCCTACCTCATGGTCTGAACACTCGGCAGTGCTGCTGAAGCTAAAGTGGCCTAACACCAGATCCAATAATTGTATGTGGAGGTTAGACGACTCCCTATTAAATACCCCGACCCTAGTAGAAACACTCTCCAAGTCCCTCCGATAATTTTTCAATATTAATTCAACCCCAGACATTAGCAACTTTACCATATGGGAAACACATAAGTGTTACATGAGAGGGGAATTCATAAAACACAAAACACAATATAAAAAAATTACACGTCAACAGTATCTTGAACTTACTACCCATATATCTGATTTAGACCTCCAACATAAAAAGGATCCCTCCAATCTGGATCTTTTGCGAGATCTGCAAACCCATAGGCTTAAATTAAAGAAACTGCTGGCCCAAGAGCAACAAACCAATTTTTTTTATGAAGGGAATAAACCGGGAAAGCTATTAGCTAGGGCCCTGGAAAAAAACAACTCAAATCCTTTGTACACGAAACTAAATAACCAGCAAAAAAAGAGGGCTTATACTACACCTGACATTCTGAAACAATTTTACTACTCTTCTCTCTATAATCTCCCCCCTTTGGTAGACCAATCTAAACAAGACACATTCACTTATACCTCTGTAATTCTATTTTACCAATCCTAACTGCTGAACAATCTATCACCTAGAATTAGAGTTTTGCGTTAGAAGGGGTGCGTTAGCAAGGCTTTTTTTTTAACGCGCACTGTTTTTAACGCTGGTATTACGAGTTTCAAAACAAGCTCCTAACGCGACTTCTAACGCGTATATTTCAGATGCGTAATTACGCCCGCATTAGACAGTCTCCCATAGAGATCAATGAGAAATCAGAAAAGCACGCATTTTTCACCTAACACTTGATCTTGCGAGATATACGCACTGCTCGGTCATATGACCTATACCACATAATGCATGTTACGGTTGCCTCCAGGCTGGCTGGAAGTTGGACCGTAGAAAAGGATGCTCCTAGCGCTCACCAAAGGATCATCAGCACCGTAGACACTATAACTACTGCGTAGCCACCATCAGTAATGCAGACTCTATGAACCACCGCTGCTGGGCTGGTATCTCGCCGTCTGCTCTGCGCCCTGGACCTACGACCAGGCTCCAGTAGGTGAACCTCTTCCTTCTGTAGCGTGAAGCAGGATCAGGAACAAGAGCTCTTACAAGAGCTCAGTAGCTAAGGGAGTATGAAGAGCATAGCAATCCCTGTAGTGATTATAGCTGTCCCCTACAAACATGAGTGAAGGCTGCAAGTTAGAGGGTCAGAAAAGGTCTGATGTGCTGGAACACACAGCCTGCTTTTTATTGAGATTACATGCAAAAAAAGGACACTCTCAGGGGGAGGCATAAAATCCCCAATCACACATTTGATACATTTAGATAGAGAGACAACGCCCTTTGACAGGCCATAGTAGAATTACATTTCTTCAGCAGATAACAAGTTAAACACAAGAAAACAATGCAGTCCATCTTATCACTAGCAGTCTGATTAGACAATGGGAATGTTTATCACTAAACTTAATTAGAGCTGATCCCAGCAAACTTGTATTTAGAAAATAGCTTCTTGAAGCTGAACAAAATTAACTCTTAATGGCACACAATGAAAACTAATGCTTTTGTAACAGTGCTCCCTTTCTGTGGAACACTCTGCCTGTGTTTACTGAACCAAGTGGGAGAAAGCCAGGGACAAGTTATTTTACAGGTCTGGGGACATAGTCTTAAAGGGGCATTGTTCACCAAAGTCACAATATGTCCCCAGACGGTTCTTAAAGGGCCATACACACCCAATAAAAGTTAATACATTTTCAGGGGCACAATCTTCCAGGGGCCATAGTCATGAGGAAGGAGGCTGGCAAATAGGCTTCTCCACAATCCAGGGAAGCAGGGCAATCTTCCATTTAAAGGGCCAGCTAAAAATAGCAGTTTGTAACATATCTCCCCTTTTGGAGGGAGACTAACCAGGCACCTGACCTTCTGTCGGTCAGTGCCTAAGTTAGTCTCGCAACCCACCCACAAATAAACATTAACAGCAAAGTAGCCCCCCCACAATAAGTAGTACTGGCCTGTAGGTTCCAGGTTGTAGGATGAAAGTGTAGCATCCTCGGCCTTCCTGGCGCAGCTGGGCAAATAGCTGGTGGTACTTGGGGGGGCAGAGGCCAGCGGCACTCTGCCCTGGTGCCAGCTCTTCTGCTGGGGGAATTGGGGCATAGTCCTGCCCGGTGGCAAAGGGAACGTGGGGGTCAGTGGGGGTTAACATCTCCACTGTTAACCCTGGGCCCAAGTTAGGAGTTAGCTGGGGAGGGGGAGATTGGCTTACCTCCTCCTCCTGATACTCCGGCGGCCGTTGGGAAGGGAGGTCGATGCTCTCCGCTCCCTGTGGAACATGCTGCGGCTGGGGAGAGAGACCGGTTGTCTCCTCTCCCTGGAAGGCACACTCCGGCTGGGGAGGGAGATCGATGCTCTCCCCTCCCTGTAGCTGGGTCTGTCGCTGGGGATCTGGGCCACCTGCCCAGCATCCCTGTAGGGCCGGTAGAGAGACTGCGGTCCCATCTCCACCTGCCTGCTGGGGGTCCTCCCAGGACCAGTCTATGAGGCCTGCTGCCTTGGGTATCTCTGGTTGTGGTTGGGGAAGGAGACCGGTTGTCTCTTCCCTCTGCACGGTATACTGCCGCTGGGGAGGGAGGTCGCTGCTCTCCTCTCCCTGTAACTCACTTTCTCGCTGGAGACCAGGTGTCCATACCCTCAAACTCCACAGTTGGCGCTCAAAGGCTCGTGCCCCTTCGTTCTCAGTATCCAATTCCCGGATGATGCGACTGACTACCTCCTGCGCAGGGTCTGAACCATATCGGACTAGCCGCCTCTTTACCTCTGGAACGAAATCAGCGCCCTCATAGCGACGGATCCGGTTGAGGTGCTCTTCACAGGGTTCTGACCAGTGTCTTGCCAGCTCCATGCTGCTGTAGGTAGGGACGCTGCGCAGTGGCTAGCGTTGCCCTCAATAACTCTCCTACGATACCAGTGCTGTTGGGGTGCTGCTCCTTGCGCTAGGACGCCATTCCACCGCTGCAGCCAAATGTTACGGTTGCCTCCAGGCTGGCTGGAAGTTGGACCGTAGAAAAGGATGCTCCTAGTGCTCACCAAAGGATCATCAGCACCGTAGACACTATAACTACTGCGTAGCCACCATCAGTAATGCAGACTCTATGAACCACCGCTGCTGGGCTGGTATCTTGCCGTCTGCTCTGCGCCCTGGACCTACGACCAGGCTCCAGTAGGTGAACCTCTTCCTTCTGTAGCGTGAAGCAGGATCAGGAACAAGAGCTCTTACAAGAGCTCAGTAGCTAAGGGAGTATGAAGAGCATAGCAATCCCTGTAGTGATTATAGCTGTCCCCTACAAACATGAGTCAAGGCTGCAAGTTAGAGGGTCAGAAAAGGTCTGATGTGCTGGAACACACAGCCTGCTTTTTATTGAGATTACATGCAAAAAAGGACACTCTCAGGGGGAGGCATAAAATCCCCAATCACATATTTGATACATTTAGATAGAGAGACAACGCCCTTTGACAGGCCATAGTAGAATTACATTTCTTCAGCAGATAACAAGTTACACACAAGAAAACAATGCAGTCCATCTTATCACTAGCAGTCTGATTAGACAATGGGAATGTTTATCACTAAACTTAATTAGAGCTGATCCCAGCAAACTTGTATTTAGAAAATAGCTTCTTGAAGCTGAACAAAATTAACTCTTAATGGCACACAATGAAAACTAATGCTTTTGTAACAGTGCTCCCTTTCTGTGGAACACTCTGCCTGTGTGGTACTTGGTTCAGTAAGTCCTATTTACTGAACCAAGTGGGAGAAAGCCAGGGACAAGTTATTTTACAGGTCTGGGGACATAGTCTTAAAGGGGCATTGTTCACCAAAGTCACAATATGTCCCCAGACGGTTCTTAAAGGGCCATACACACCCAATAAAAGTTAATACATTTTCAGGGGCACAATCTTCCAGGGGCCATAGTCATGAGGAAGGAGGCTGGCAAATAGGCTTCTCCACAATCCAGGGAAGCAGGGCAATCTTCTATTTAAAGGGCCAGTTACAAATAGCAGTTTGTAACAATGCACAATAAAAACAAACTGCAAATGTGATAACAACAATCACAAAACATACCACACACGCATTACACATTCACAAGCGGCAAAAATCAAGCATTACACTAAACAAGGAATGCACATATACCTTACGATCCTGAAACACGGAACAAAACAACACGGAAAAAAAAATGCACACTCATACACAAGCAAAACACTCACATTCAACATTACGGAATATTAGTACAAACAAACATTTACAACACTTCACAAATACGACATCATCACAAATCAACATTTACATTTGCACATACTATTGGACAATGTTATGGAAAACGATCACTATGACATCATCACATTCTACACATTCCACAAATACTAACTCAATATGAGCATGCGCAAATTCACACAACTAATACACATTGCACACATACTAATTACTAACAAAGCACACCTGAACACAATTTACAAGGCAAACCGGTACATCATTAAACATTTACACAGGGTATATAAGTACGCCACAAGCATGGCTTCTTTGACTGTGTTGCTGTTTTTTTTTTGGAGATTAGAGATTTAGTGAGTTATTGTGAGAGTTAATGCGAGTTAGTGTTATTGAGAGAGTGAGTGTTATTGTGCGAGTTAGTTAGTGGTAGAGTGAGTTAGTGGTAGCGTGAGTTAGTGGTAGCGTGAGTTAGTTAGTGGTGGTGTGAGTTAGTTATTTGTAGTGTGAGATAGTAAGAGAGCGGTAGTGAGCGAGAGTTGGTTTGGGTGAGTGTGCGAGTGGTTTTTCTGTATACGTAACACATTTACACGCAAACACATACAATACATACATACACTTATCAATAACACTACATACACTCCATACCCCATACCCTCTCATACTACACTCCATACCCCGTTCCCTGTAATCCCATTCACTGTAATCCCATACACCATTCCCTGTAATCCCATACCCCATTTCCTTTAAGCCCATACCCCATTCCTTTTAAGCCCATACCCATCCCATCGTTACATTTAGTTTACATATCCTCATTTTAGTCTTCTTATACGTTTTTGTTTGTTAAATACTCCTTACCCTCTTTTATTTATATCCCTTTCACACTTTGAGCACTTTTTTTGGCTATTTATTTATTTATTTATTTATTTATTTTTACCCCCTTTCATTTGGGCACATTCACTTTTTGTTGTAGTAGTTAGGGATCATTGTAGGGAAGACATGGAAGAGGAGGGCAGGCAGGAGATTAGTCAGGGGAGAGGGAGGGGGAGAGGGATAGGAAGAGGAACAGGACAGGAAGGAGGGCAGGAAGCGGTGGGAGGAAGCGGTGGGTGGACCCAGCCATTTGGTTCAAGATGAACAAGTGGCTGGGCCCAGTGGCAGACAGAGTAGGGCTTCACAGTCCGGGAAACAGAGGACACCATCACAGGGGAAGGCCACGCTGACTAGGGAGGCGAGGTATACTATGGAGGAGAAGGAGGCCCTCATAGAGGCATATATGCCGAAGGCTAGGAGGCTGCAAGCTCAGAAGGCCACCCCGAGGGAGAAGAGGAATCTCTGGCTAGAGATCAGGGATGCAGTTAATGCAGTAGGGGGCCACAACAGGAATGTCGAATCCATTAAACATCGCTACCGGGACTGCAAAATGGAGCTTAAAAAAAATATATCTCGGGAGTACCAACATGCAACAGCAACTGGTGGCGGGTCTCCAATGACCGTGGAGTATACCCGATGGGAGGAAATATTGCGTCCCAGCATCTCGGAGGTGGCCATAGTCGGTATCGGAGGAGTCTGACGGTAAGCTCATTTAATAATCTCTTAACATCAAAAATAAAGAATGTATTTAAGAATATGATTAATGCTATTACGCTTTTTTGCACATTATTACGTAAACGCATTCACAATTAACTTGCGATTACATTAGTATCTAGGCTACAGGTTAGGTGTGCATTTAAACAGACTAAAAACAAAATCAAAAACATTCAGATTGACCAGATAGATATCAGAAACATGGTTTGGAAAATGCGGAAATTGTATTGATTGTTATATTTCAAAGTGGATTAATGAGGCTGCATTTGTAATTCTATTGTAAGCAAAAGCATTTACATCTTTATTTGGAACTATGCTAATGTATACATTTCTTTCTTTTTACAATATACAGAGTCTGGGGAGGAGCCAGCACAGCAGCCACAGGCTCCTCCTTCACCCAGGTATGAGAGTGGTGGGGATGAATTGCTACCTCGGGGACACATGGAAGACATCCCTCTATACTCAGAAGAAGAAGCCGCCCCCACTGCCGAAGAGATCCCTGCACCAGCAGACCTTCTTGCACCAGCAGACCCTCTTGCACCAGCAGACCCTCTTGCACCAGCAGACCCTCTTGCACCAGCAGCCCGCCGTGCACCAGCAGTACCTCAGGAGGAGATAGCCGAGGTGCAGGTATTGCTGGATTTTCAAGAACAGATGCGCGCCTCCCGGAGGGAAAATATTCAAACTCGAGTACAGATGTCAGAAGATATTCATGCCATTCAAGAAGGCTAAAGAGAAATTATACAAGGCCAAAACCAGCTGGTGCAGATTCTACAAGATCTATTTCAGTTCCTCCGGGAGGCACATGCTGGGCCATCTGCTGCTGGGCCATCTGCTCCTGGTACTCCTCAATCTCCTCCTCAGCCTGGTCATCCCAGTACTCCTCCTTCCCCTCTTCCCCAAACATCTCCCATGAGAACTTGTCGGAGGGGGCAGTTGCCCCCCCCCCAGAGCCTCAGCCTCGTGGGAAGAGGAAGTATTTTTTGGTATATAAATTTTTGTTTATTTAATGTGTGTAATGGATAGGTATGTGATGATGTGGTCTTCTTACACTTGTGGACAACACTCTGCATATAATCTGCTTCTATGGGACCGGGTCCATGAAGGCAGATTGTTTGCAGAGTGTGGGTTACAAGTGTGTGGACACCACATCAGCACATCATCATCACATACCTATCCTTGTTCATTACATTGATTGGTTTCTGTGATGTGATGTCCAAACTGTTTCCCTAATCTCAAACAAAATGACCATTACAATTATACATGATGGCATATTACTGTTTGAATGCCAATAACACAGCTTAAAGGGACAGTCAGAACATTATTGTTGTTTACAAAGAAAACACTGTATTACGCATTATCAAGTTTGAAAAAAAAAAACACTTAGAGAAATACACGTGTGACTTATGTAATTACCGTTGTATCTATGCCTCTGAAAAATGAACACTTATTTATGTTATTTTGACAGACCAACATTTTAGCCAATCACTGATCAATCCAAGGTAACTATGCTGTATGAGCTCAATGTTTTCTATATGAAATTTCGATCAAAATGCCCTCTAGTGGTCAAAATGCATTCAGATTAGATGCACTCTTCAAGCTCTAAGAAATGAGCCGATGAACCTCCTAGGTTTAGCTATCGACTAAGAATAACAAGAGAACTATGATAAATTGGTGAGAAACGTTTGAGATAATTTATATAGCATTTTTCTACATTAAAATCATTATTGTTCAAAGGGAGCTCCATATCTGAGGGCAATCTCAATGATAAGTGAGGACCAACTCCTGAGCCATAAGATAGTGGGATATTGTAAAGTCCAAGTTCCTAGATATGCCCCTCTGTAAAAAGTTGTGGAAACAATTGTGTGTGTAAGAACCTAGTAGCCTGCCCAACGATCACCTGCTAACCGGTAACAAACTTAGCCAATGCCCATTTTAAGGCCTCCCTGTGCCCAGGTTATGAAGTGTCCGTGACACCATGCATCTCTCTGTAACCAGAAGGAGTGAAGCAGGTAACACTGTCTCCTTGTGAGGGAAAACTGTTGCGATGCTGTCTTTATATTTAGGCTCGTTAGAGAAGCACTATGAGTGACAGGGTGGTAATCCATGCTGATGGTGTCAAGGCCCTTTGTGTTCGCTTGGGATCCCTGACTATCCTCTTTCAAGACAGCCATGCGGGTAAGATCTTCTGTTAGGGGGTACTGTTGGGCCGTGCCATTAACTGGGAGCTCAGTATTGACCCCCTCATCCCCATGGTAGAACCCGGGCTCAGCTGATGTAAAACTGGTGACATGCGGGGAATGCCGGGACCCCGGAGCATCCCCCCAGGCAGTGCTCACCTCGTCTAGGCTCGGTAACATCGCTGTTGGGATTTCGCACTTCTCCGTCGGACCAACATCTCCGACTAAAGCGGCAGCAAGCTTGTTGTGATGGCGTATTAGGAGTTTGTTGATCTCAACAAGTAACTGGCAGGTATCGGCCATAGTAGCTGCTTACTTACGAGAGTGGCAAGATGGCCGTTGTCTTTATAAAAACTGCGTAGGTTCTTCAAGCTTGACCCACAACAGGCAGTAGGATAGTAGAGTTTAGTGACCTCCAAACGGCATAGAAAGATTGTTGAAAGCGACTTACTGTATTTGAGGTTCCCTATGTATCGAGCAAACTGGTTTTAGATCATTTTTAATTGAATTTATGCAGGAGCTCTAAAGTTCTGCGACCTCTCCTGTGCACTGCTGTTCCGATCAGCCAATAGAATGCGAGCTCAATCTGATTGGCTGATAGAATCCTATCAGCCAATCGGAATTGAAGGGATGCCATCTTGGATAACGTCCCTTAAAGGAGCCTTCATTCGTCGGTAGTCCGTCGGTAAAGAAGGATGTTCCGCGTCGGCGGGATGAAGATTGAAGACCCGGCTTGGAAGATGACATCGCCCGGATAGAAGACTTCTTCAGTGCCTCTTGGAAGATGACATCGCCCGGATGGAAGAGTTCTTCAGCGCCAACATCGCCCGGATGGAAGAGTTCTTCAGCGCCGCTTGGAGGATCACTTCATCGGATGGAAGATTTCTTCAGTGCCGCTTGGAGGATCACTTTTGCCGCTCCGGGTCTCCTCTTCGGTTCCATCGCTGCTCGGCTGAGGGAAGACGACTAAAGGTAGGATGATCTTCAGGGGATTAGTGTTAGGTTATTTTAAGGGGGGTTTGGGTTAGATTAGGGGTATGTGGGTGGTGGGTTTTAATGTTGGGGGGGTTGTATTTTTCTTTTACAGGCAAAAGAGCTGAATTCTTTGGGGCATGCCCCCACAAAAGGCCCTTTTAAGGGCTGGTAAGGTAAAAGAGTTTTGAACTTTTTTAATTTAGAATAGGGTAGGGCATTTTTTATTTTGGGGGGCTTTGTTATTTTATTAGGGGGCTTAGATTAGGTGTAAGTAGCTTAAAATTGTTGTAATATTTTTAAAATGTTTGTAACTTATTTTTTTTATTTTTTGTAACTTAGCTTTTTTTTGTACTTTAGTTAGTTTATGTAATTGTATTTAATTGTAGTTATTTGTAGTTAATTTATTTAATTCATTTAAAGATAGTGTAGTGTTAGGTTTAATTGTAACTTAGGTTAGGATTTATTTTACAGGTAATTTTGTATTTCTTTTAGCTAGGTAGTTATTAAATAGTTAATAACTATTTAATAACTATTCTAACTAGCTAAAATAAATACAAAGTTACCTGTAAAATAAATATAAATCCTAAGATAGCTACAATGTAATTATTAATTACATTGTAGCTATTTTAGGGTTTATTTTACAGGTAAGTATTTAGTTTTAAATAGGAATCATTTATTTAAGTATAGTGTAGTGTTAGGTGTAATTGTAACTTAGGTTAGTTTTTATTTTACAGGTAAATTTCTCTTTATTTCTTTCATGTAATTAGCAAGAGTCCATGAGCTAGTGACGTATGGGATATACATTCCTACCAGGAGGGGCAAAGTTTCCCAAACCTTAAAATGCCTATAAATACACCCCTCACCACACCCACAATTCAGTTTTACAAACTTTGCCTCCGATGGAGGTGGTGAAGTAAGTTTGTGCTAGATTCTACGTTGATATGCGCTCCGCAGCAAGTTGGAGCCCGGTTTTCCTCTCAGCGTGCAGTGAATGTCAGAGGGATGTGAGGAGAGTATTGCCTATTTGAATGCAGTGATCTCCTTCTACGGGGTCTATTTCATAGGTTCTCTGTTATCGGTCGTAGAGATTCATCTCTTACCTCCCTTTTCAGATCGACGATATACTCTTATATGTACCATTACCTCTACTGATTCTCGTTTCAGTACTGGTTTGGCTTTCTACAAACATGTAGATGAGTGTCCTGGGGTAAGTAAATCTTATTTTCTGTGACACTCTAAGCTATGGTTGGGCACTTTGTTTATAAAGTTCTAAATATATGTATTCAAACATTTATTTGCCTTGACTCAGAATGTTCAACTTTCCTTATTTTTCAGACAGTCAGTTTCATATTTGGGATAATGCATTTGAATTAATCATTTTTTTCTTACCTTCAAAAATTTGACTCTTTTTTCCCTGTGGGCTGTTAGGCTCGCGGGGGCTGAAAATGCTTCATTTTATTGCGTCATTCTTGGCGCGGACTTTTTTGGCGCAAAAAATCTTTTGCGTTTCCGGCGTCATACATGTCGCCGGAAGTTGTGTCATTTTTTTGACGTTATTTTGCGCCAAAAATGTCGGCGTTCCGGATGTGGCTTCATTTTTGGCGCCAAAACCATTTTAGGCGCCAAATAATGTGGGCGTCTGATTTGGCGCTAAAAAATATGGGCGTCGCTTTTGTCTCCACATTATTTTAGTCTCATGTTTCATTGCTTCTGGTTGCTAGAAGCTTGTTCTTTGGCATTTTTTCCCATTCCTGAAACTGTCATTTAAGGAAATTGATCAATTTTGCTTTATATGTTGTTTTTTTGTCTTACATATTGCAAGATGTCTCACGTTGCATCTGAGTCAGAAGATACTACAGGAAAATCGCTGTCTAGTGCTGGAGCTACCAAGCTAAGTGTATCTGCTATAATTTTTGGTATCTGTTTCTCCAGCTGTTGTTTGTATTGCATGTCATGACAAACTTATTAATGCAGATAAAATTTCCTTTAGTACTGTTACATTACCTGTTGCTGTTCCGTCAACATCTAATTTTCAGAGTGTTTCTGATAAACATATGAGATTTTATTTTTTAAATCCATTAAGAAGGCTATGTCTGTTATTTCTCCTTCTAGTTTACATAAAAGTCTTTTAAAACTTCTCTTTTTTCAGATGAATTTTTAAATGAACATCATCATTCTGATACTGATAAATCTTTGTATTTGTTCAATATGGAATTTATTCGTTCTTTATTTAAAGAAGTATTAAAGGGACAGTTTACTCAAAAATTTTCTCCCCTTTAATTTGTTCCCAATGATCCACTTTACCTGCTGGAGTGTATTAAATTGTTTACAAGTAGCTCCTTTACCCTTATATTTGCATTTGAAATTGTTAATTTAGCATGTGGTATCCCCACCTATTCTGAAAGTTTGTGGCCGCGCGTACCAGCTATAGATAAGCTTTGTAAACACAGCCAGCAGAAGAAATTACACTCCCAGTGTGATAAAGCAGAGATAAGGTAGTAAAATGTTGATTTTCCATTGTTCTCTCAAAGTATTGGTGATTGTTTTAAGGACAGATATAAGATAAAGAAGCAGGTATATGTGCACAATGTGATACAGTAATGAGATCTGATTATACCTACAAGCTCAACCTATTTTATTAGGCTGTGGCTTCAAAACACAAAATCAGAGCTTTAATATACAGAAATAAACCTTAAAAAGCTAATTTTCATACATTTTTTACTCTGCAGTTGGTAAAAAAAGCAATTGTCAACACATTAAGGGAAAAACTATTTTACAGTATACTGTCCCTTTAATTGCATTAGAAATAGAGAATTCTGGTCCTCTTGATACTAAATCTAAACGTTTAAATAAGGTTTTTAAATCTCCTGTAGTTATTCCAGAAGTGTTTAATCTCCCTGATGCTATTTCTGAAGTAATTTCCAGGGAATGGAATAATTTGGGTAATTCTTTTACTCCTTCTAAACGTTTAAGCAATTATATCCTGTGCCATCTGACAGATTAGAGTTTTTTGGGACAAAATCCCTAAGGTTATGGGGCTGTCTCTACTCCTGCTAAATGTACTACTGTTCCTACGGCAGATAGTACTTTATTTAAGGAAAATTGAATCCTTTCTAAGAAAAGCTTACTTATGTTCAGGTAATCTTCTTAGACCTGCTATATTTTTAGCGGATGTTGCTGCAGCTTCAACTTTTTGGTTAGAAGCTTTAGCGCAACAAGTAACAGATCATAATTTTATAGCATTATTATTATTCTATAACATGCTAATAATTTTATTGGTGATACCATCTTTTGATATCATTAGAGTTGATGTCAGGTATATGTCTCTAGCTATTTTAGCTAGAAAAGCTTTATGGATTAAACTTGGAATGCTGATATGTCTTCTAAGTCAACTTTGCTTTCCCTTTCTTTCCAGGGTATTAAATTATTATCTCAATTGTTTCTGGAAGGAAGGGAACTTTTTTACCAAAGGATAAAAAATCTAAGGTAAATTTAGGTCTAATAGTCTTTTTCGTTCCTTTCCTCACAACAAGGAACAAAAGCCTGATCCTTCATCCTCAGGAGCGGTATCAGTTTGGAAACTATTTCCAGTTTGGAATATATCCAAGCCTTATAGAAATCTATAGCCAGCTCCTAAGTACCCATGAAGGTGCGGCCCTTATTCCAGCTCAGCTGGTATGGGGCAGATTACGTTTTCTTCAAAGAAATTTGGATCAATTCCGTTCTCAATCTCTGGTTTCAGAACATTGTTTCAGAAAGGTACAGAATTGGCTTCAAGTTAAGGCCTCCTGCTAAGAGATTTTTTTCTTTCCCGTGTCCCAGTTAAAACAGCAAAGGCTCAGCATTTCTGAAATGTGTTTCAGATCTAGAGTTGGTTGGAGTAATTATGCCAGTTCCAGTTCTGGAACAGGGGCTGGGGTTTTATTTTATCTCTTCATTGTACCAAAGAAGGTCAATTCCTTCAGACCAGTTCCGGATCTATCAATATTGAATCGTTATGTAAGGATACCAACATTCAAGATGGTTACTGTAGGACTATCCTGCTTTTTGTTTAGCAAGGGCATTATATGTCTACAATAGATTTACAGGATGTGTATCTGCATATTCCGATTCATCCAGATCACTTTTAGTGTCTGAGATTCTCTTTTTAGACAAGCATTACCAGTTTTTTGACTCTACCGTTTGGCCTAGCCTCAGTTCCAAGAATTTTTTTCAAAGGTTCTCTGTGCCCTTCTTTCTGTAATCAGAGAACAGGGTTTTGGTATTTCCTTATTTGGACGATATCTTGGTATTTGCTCAGTCTTCTCATTTTCGAAGAATCTCATACGAATCGACTTGTGTTGTTTCTTCAAGTTCATGGTTGGAGGTTCAATTTACCAATCAGTTCATTGATTCCTCAGACAAGGGTAACCTTTTTAGGTTTCTAGATAGATTCAGTGTCTATGACTCTGTCCTTGTCAGACAAGAGAAGTTTAACATTGATATCAGCTTGTCAAAACCTTCAGTCACAATTCATTCCCTTTGGTAGCCTTATGCATGGAAATTTTAGGTCTTAGGACTGCCGCATCAGATGCGATCTCCTTTGCTCGTTTTCACATGCGACCTCTTCAGCTCTGTATGCTGAACCAATGGTGCAGGGATTACTCAAAGATATCTCAATTAATATCTTTAAACCGATTATACGACACTCTCTGACATGGTGGACAGATCACCATCGTTTAGTTCAGGGGGCTTCTTGTTCTTCCAACCTGGACTATAATCTCAACAGATGCAAGTCTTACAGGTTGGGGAGCTGTGTGGGGGTATCTGACGGCACAAGGGGTTTGGGAATCTCAGGAGGTGAGATTTCCGTTCAATATTTTGGAACTCCGTGCAATTTTCAGAGCTTTCCAGTCTTGGCCTCTTCTGAGAGAGAGTTGTTCATTTGTTTTCAGATAGACAATGTCACAACTGTGGCATACATCAATCATCAAGGAGGGACTCACAGTCCTCTGGTTATGAAAGAAGTATCTCGAATTTTGGTTTGGGCGGAATTCAGCTCCTGTCTAATCTCTGCGGTTCATATCCCAGGTATGGACAATTGGAAAGCGGATTATCTCAGTCGCCAAACGTTGCACCTGAGCGAATGGTCTCTTCACCCAGAGGTATTTCCTCAGATTGTTCAATGTGGGAACTCCCAGAAATAGATCTGATGGCTTCTCATCTAAACAAGAAACTTCCCTGGTATCTGTCCGGATCCCGGGATCCTCGGGCGGAGGCAGTGGATGCATTATTTTCTTCCTTACAAGTGTCATCCTGCCTATATCTTTCCGCCTCTAGTTCTTCTTCCAAGGGTATTCTCCAATATTCTAAAGGAATGCTCGTTTGTCCTGCTGGTAGCTCCAGCATGGCCTCACAGGTTTTGGTATGCGGATCTTGTCCGGATGGCCTCTTGCCAGCTGTGGACTCTTCCGTTAAGACCAGTCTTTCTGTCTCAAAACCTTAATTTTAAGGTATGGAGTTTGAACGCTTGATTCTTGGTCAAAGAGGTTTCTCTGACTCTGTGATTGATACTATGTGACAGGCTCGTAAATTTGTATCTAGAGAGATATATTATAGAGTCTGGAAGACTTATATTTCTTAGTGTCTTTCTCATCTTTTTTCTTGGCATTCTTTTTGAATACCGAGAATTTTACAGTTTCTTCAGGATGGTTTAGATAAAGGTTTGTCCGCAAGTTCCTTGAAAGACAAATCTCTGCTCTTTCTGTTCTTTTTCACAGAAGGTTTGCTAATCTTCCTGATATTCATTGTTTTGTACAACCTTTGGTTCGTATAAAACCTGTCTTTAAGTCAATTTCTCCTCCTTGGAGTTTGAATTTGGTTCTATGGGCTCTTCAAGCTCCTCCTTTTGAACCCATGCATTCTTTGGTCGTTATATTACTTTCTTGGAAAGTTTTGTTTCTTTTGGCCATCTCTTCTGCCAGAAGAGTCTCTGAATTATCTACTCTTTTTTGTGAGTCTCCTTTTCTGATTTTGCATCAGGATAAGGCGGTGCTGCGAACTTCTTTTGAATTTTTTACCTAAGGTTGTGAATTCTAACAACATTAGTAGAGAAATTGTGGTTCCTTCATTATATCCTGATCCTATGAATTCTAAGGAGAAATCATTGCATTCTTTGGATGCTGTTAGAGCTTTGTAATATTATGTTGAAGCTACTAAGTCTTTCCGAAAGACTTCTAGTCTATTTGTCATCTTTTCCGGTTCTAGAAAAGACCAGAAAGCTTCTGCCATTTCTTTGGCATCTTGGTTGAAATCTTTATTTCATCATGCCTATGTTGAGTCGGGTAACACTCCGCCTCAAAGGATTACAGCTCATTCTACTAGGTCAGTTCTACTTCCTGGGCGTTTAGGAATGAAGCTTCGGTTGATCAGATTTGCAAAGCAGCAACTTGGTCCTCTTTGCATAATTTTACTAAATTCTACCATTTTGATGTGTTTTCTTCTTTTGAAGCAGTTTTTGGTAGAAACGTACTTCAGGCAGTGTTTTCAGTTTGAATCTTCTGCTTATGTTTTTTCATTAAAATTTTATTCTGGGTGTGGATTATTTTCAGCAGGAATTGGCTGTCTTTATTTTATCCCTCCCTCTCTAGTGACTCTTGCGTGGAAAGATCCACATCTTGGGTAATCATTATCCCATACGTCACTAGCTCATGGACTCTTGCTAATTACATGAAAGAAAACATAATTTATGTAAGAACTTACCTGATACATTCATTTCTTTCATATTAGCAAGAGTCCATGAGGCCCGCCCTTTTTTGTGGTGGTTTTGATTTTTTTGTATAAAGCACAATTATTCCAATTCCTTATTTTATATGCTTTCCCACTTTTTTCTTATCACCCCACTTCTTGGCTATTCGTTAAACTGAATTGTGGGTGTGGTGCGGGGTGTATTTATAGGCATTTTAAGGTTTGGGAAACTTTGCCCCTCCTGGTAGGAATGTATATCCCATACGTCACTAGCTCATGGACTCTTGCTAATATGAAAGAAATGAATTTATCAGGTAAGTTCTTACATAAATTATGTTTTTAGCTAGGTAAGCTATTAAATAGTTAATAACTATTTAATAGCTATTGTACCTAGTTAAAATAAATTGAAAGTTACCTGTAAAATAAAAATAAATCCTAAGATAGCTACAATATAATTATTATTTATATTGTAGCTATATTAGGGTTTATTTTAAAGGTATTTAGTTTTAAATAGGATTAATTTAGTTCATAATAGAAATATTATTTAGATTTATTTAATTAATATTTAAGTTAGGGGGGGTGTTAGGGTTAGTGTTAGACTTAGGTTTAGGGGTTAATAATTTTATTACAGTGGCGGCGGTGTAGTGGGGGGCAGGATAGGGGTTAATAAATTTAATATAGGTTGCGGGGGTCCAGGAGCGGCGGTTTAGGGGTTAAACTATTTATTTAGTTGCGGCGAGGTGCGGGATCGGCAGGATAGGGGTTAATAACTTTATTATAGAGGGCGGCGGTATAGGGGGGCAGGATAGGGGTTACTAGGTATAATGTAGGTGGCGGTGGGCTCCGGGAGCGGCGGTTTAGGGGTTAATATGTATAGAGTAGCTTGCGGTGGGCTCTGGGAGCGGCAGTTTAGGGGTTAATACATATATTATAGTTGCGGTGGGCTCCGGCGGGAGCGGCGGTTTAGGGGGTAATAACTTTATTTAGTTGCGGCGGTGTAGGGGGGCAGATTAGTGGTGTTTAGACTCGGGGTACATGTTAGGGTGTTAGGTGTAGACAGCTCCCATAGAAATCAATGGGATGTCTGGCAGCAGCGAACTTGTACTTTTGCTATGGTCAGACTCCCATTGATTCCTATGGGATCCGCCGCCTCCAGGGCGGCGGATTGAAAACCAGGTACGCTGGGCCGGAAAAGTGCCGAGCGTACCTGCTAGTTTTTTGATAACTAGCAAAAGTAGTCAGATTGTGCCGTACTTGTGTGCAGAACATCTGGAGTGACGTAAGAATCGATCTGTGTCGGACTGAGTCCGGCAGATCGAAGTTTACGTCACAAAATTCTACTTTTGCCGGTCTCTAGCCTTTGATAACTAAGGCGAATCAGCCTCGCCACAAATACGCTGCGGAATTCCAGCGTATTTGAGGTTGACGGCTTGATAATTAGGCCCCACAGTCTCAGGATAAATATTGTTATATATTCTGAGAGTTAGCAATTAGTCTAATATATATATATATATATATATATATATATATAAAGTTCAAAGTAGACAAGCACTCCAGAAATCCAAATCACATGCCCAGGGTGCAGCAGATAGGTAAATAGAAAGTAATGAAGAGTGCACTCACCAGGACTTTTCAAAGTTTTATTCCAATTATGTGAACGTTTTCGGGGGATTAGCCCCTTCCTCAGACATACAAAATACAATATGAGCAAAAACCCACACCAGACACCCTTATAAAGGTGGGCCAGCCAATCACATGCTCTCCACAGTAAGGTGCCTCCCACAAGTGAGGACAGCCCCATGGCAACAAATGAGTCAGACCCAAACAGCAAAAAAAGTGAACATAAATACATAAAATAAACAGCAGGACAAGATTGATCAAAAGCAGGGCAATACAAAATGTATAAGTTAAATAAGTTAAATACATCGTATAGAACAAATCAAAGTTCCTATCTAAATAAGATCAGCATCTTTAAACATGATCATGAAAGCACATAAATACATAGGTAAAGTGCATCAAAGGCATTGAAGGCATTAATGTGTGTTAATCTGTGTTAACATATGGGCATGTCAGAAACTCAGAAGAGGGGGGGAGAGGCTATGTGTACACTTTGCTGCAGAAAAGCCAACAGTCAACATCATTAAATCAAATAATTGCAAGTAATTGAAAATAATAATTGACACTAATTCAAAGGTCTGCAAATGATGTGTGTCCCCCTAAAAGCATTAGTAACCAATGTATACACTTGTACATACCAATGTCTGTAAGGGCCAGGGTTCATATTTGTTTAAGGCAGATGTAAGGTAGTTGCAGAAAAAAGGCAGTTGCAGAAAAAACCGGGAAACATCAGGGCATTCAAAAGGCTCTGTCAGCTGGTTGTCATGGCAACCCATGTATACAAGAAAAGGGGGCCATAAAACTATGTAGCAAAACAGTAGCAGACAATGGAGAGTAGTATGCACAGAGAAGTGCAACATCACGGCGCTATGTATTCAATTGTTACATTTGTCAGTTTACTACTTATTACATATAGCGATGTGCGTGTATATAGTCAAAAAGGCATATCACATACCAAGGTCCGTTATGTTCTCCAGCGCTGTGAAACATCGGGGGGGGGGGGGGGAGAGAAACCGGGAACGTCATTGTAAGCAGTAAGGCAGCGTTACCGGTCGGGTTGCCATAGCAGCCCAATCAAACAGCTACCATAAGTATTTAAATTACAGCGCTGAGAAGGGGCTTATTAATTAACGATAAAAAGAAGTAAAAAGAAATGTCAGCCAAGCAACAAGTAAAGCCTGTGCCTGATGTCAAAAATAGCAAAGCATGTAATGTAATGTGGTCAGAAGCGGCACCTGGTTGGCTATGTGCATGTAAAAATCATCCTAGGGGATTGTCAATGAAAGTTATATAGTACATTGAAAGTTATATAATACAAGTTATACAATACAATGAAAGTTATATAATACAATGAGAAGCCAATCTGATGGCCGACCGATGGTTAGCCATTCTTGTGCGTAGGTCATCTGTCGTTTTAACCCACGTAAAAAAGACCACAAATACAGTGTAGCAAATAAACTATATGTGTAGTGGTACAAGTTAATCTGTATTTATGGTAGTACTTTTTCCTCTTATGTGGGTGCGTGAAGTAGTTGCCAGTTGTTAAGGCACTACACGTAGTGCAGCCGATGCACCTAAATACACCTTTTTTATCCAATTTGAGCCAGGTACCCTTGGTATAACTCTTAACTGGGTCAGTTTTTACCAATATGTCCTTTAGGGATCTGGATCTCCTAAAGCCAATGCGGGGTGGAGGCATTTGTTGAAGCGGTAAGGCGGGGTCCGTGTTAATGACATGCCAATTGTCCTGTAGGTGTTGGCTGATTTTCTGTTTGTCCCCAGTATAGGTGGTCACAAAGGTCCTCCTAGGGGTATTTTTATCATCCCTATTAGTATCTTGATTAGTCAATAGTTGTGTTTTTTGTTGTGCCAGAAGTTTTGGAGGATAACCCCGCTGTGTGAATCTATTAGCCATTTCAATTAGTTGTAGATCCTTGTGCGAGTCCAGAGAGTTATTTCTAATGACCCTTTGTAGTTGCGATTTTGGCAATGCGCTTTTTAGCGCTGGGGGATGGCAAGATGTGTAGGATAGGAGTGAATTCCTATCTGTATCTTTCCTGAATAGGGTGGATTGTAGTTTATCACCATCCTTAAACAGGCGTATATCCAAAAAATCAATAGAGGCAAAAGAATAGTTCATTTTAAATTTCAAAGCCATAGATGCACTGTTTAGTTGTTGGAACCAAACGAGTAGTTCTTGTTCTGATCCGCTCCACACCAGTAGCAAGTCATCTATATAGCATTTGTAGAATTTAATCCGCTGGTCTTTGAATAGGTCCGTATCTGTTGTTTCAAAATGTGCCATGTAGAGGTTGGCATATGACGGTGCCACATTAGACCCCATGGCGGTCCCTTGTTTCTGTAAGTAGAAATGCTTTTCAAACTTAAAATAGTTTGTTGTTAGGCAGAATTCTAGTAGATGGATCAGTACCTCCACAGGTGGCCCCACATAGGGGTAATGTAGGAGGTGTTGTCTTGTAGCTTCTATACCATCTCTGTGGGGTATAACAGTATAAAGGCTGGTATGGCAGGTATGGAAAAATCCATTGCTGAACACAGATACAGCACCTTTAACAACCTGAATAAGGAAGAAAGATTGGCTCTCAAACTCCTCACTGAGGACGACTCCATAATCATCAGAGAGGCGGACAAGGGTGGACACTGGTACTCTTAAATTACAGTGACTACAGGACTGAAATTCTTGGCCAATTAAGTGATACAACAACATACTGCAGGCTCAGGGGTGATCCCACAGACACCTACAAGGCAGAAATTGACTCCTACCTTACAGAACTGTCGGAGCACAGCATCATCTCCCAGAACACTTTGGAGTTTCTACTTGTGAATCACCCCATTATTCCAATCCTTTACAAGCTACCAAAGATCCACAAAAGCATGGTGTCCCCCCCTGGCAGACCTATTGTTTCTGCTATGGGCTCCATTCTCCAACCCATCACAAGATTCGTGGATTACTATTTGCAGCCTTTGGTCAGGGATATGGAGAGTTTTTTACGTGATTCTTGTATGCTCTTGGATTGCTTATCCACCATTTCTTGTACTGATACAGATCTGCTGGTGACCCTGGATGTCACCAGCCTTTATACTGTTATACCCCACAGAGATGGTATAGAAGCTACAAGACAACAACTCTTACATTACCCCTATGTGGGTACCTGGCTCAAATTGGATAAAAAAGGTGTATTTAGGTGCATCGGCTGCACTACGTGTAGTGCCTTAACAACTGGCAACTACTTCACGCACCCACATAAGAGGAAAAAGTACTACCACAAATACAGATTAACTTGTACCACTACACATATAGTTTATTTGCTACACTGTATTTGTGGTCTTTTTTACGTGGGTAAAACGACAGATGACCTACGCACAAGAATGGCTAACCATCGGTCGGCCATCAGATTGGCTTCTCATTGTATTATATAACTTTCATTGTATTGTATAACTTGTATTATATAACTTTCAATGTACTATATAACTTTCATTGACAATCCCCTAGGATGATTTTTACATGCAGATAGCCAACCAGGTGCTGCTTCTGACCACATTACATTACATGCTTTGCTATTTTTGACATCAGGCACAGGCTTTACTTGTTGCTTGGCTGACATTTCTTTTTACTTCTTTTTATCGTTAATTAATAAGCCCCTTCTCAGCGCTGTAATTTAAATACTTATGGTAGCTGTTTGATTGGGTTGCTATGGCAACCGACCGGTAACGCTGCCTTACTGCTTACAATGACGTTCCCGGTTTCTCTCCCCCCCCCCCCCCGATGTTTCACAGCGCTGACCTTGGTATGTGATATGCCTTTTTGACTATATACACGCACATCGCTATATGTAATAAGTAGTAAACTGACAAATGTAACAATTGAATACATAGCGCCGTGATGTTGCACTTCTCTGTGCATACTACTCTCCATTGTCTGCTACTGTTTTGCTACATAGTTTTATGGCCCTCTTTTCTTGTATACATGGGTTGCCATGACAACCAGCTGACAGCAGTGACGTGCAGTCACAGGAGGCAGGTGAGGCAGCGCCTACCCTGGCCAATCTATGTAATTACAGGCAGCATTTATTTAAAATAAAAAAATAAAAAAAATATTATTATTTTTTTCCATATTTTTTTTTTATAAAATAAGGTGACCCCCCCACCCCTCCACCAAAATCATGATTCTGTATGTAAATATTATTAAAACCAACTCACTGTTTGTTTATACATCAATACATTCATATTGCGCAAGACAAGGACAGCCGGCTGTCCTTGCATTGCGCAATATGAATGCATTGACTACTGTGGAAGTGTATGGGACGCTGAGAGACTGCCACCAGAGGAGAAAAGGTGCTAATGCAGTGCTCTCCAAAGCGCCCCATACGCTTCCACAGGAGGCTAGCCTCCGTCCTGGCCGCCTCTCACGTCTCACTACTAGTCTGACTCTCAGCCAATCAGATTCAGAATTCAGAACTCGTTTGAATCTGACTGGGGCTGGCTGTCTCTGAGTGCCGGGCGGGAATTAAATAGATCCTTCCGCGTGCAGTCACGTGTCTCAGAGCAGCTCAGCAGAGAAGACTAGAGTCAGACGTGGAGTGGTCTGTGGAAAGCCCTGGGTCCAGTGGGAGACTCTGGAAAGCACGGCAGACTAGCAGCAGCAGTGTCACAGCCAGTGACTAGTAGCTACCGAGTGAAGAAGAATGGAGTGGAAGCTTCAAGGTTCACACACAGACTGAGCTCACTCAGCTCAGCCTCAGAGTCACTGTCAGACTGAAGGGGCCTGGGGCTGGGGGGGGGGGCGGGTGTGGTCGTGATAGTGCACATGGTTTTGTCGGCTCTAGCTGGGAGAAAATCTTCCGAGTGAGTCCCTGCACCTGGTAATAAATATATTATGTAAATAAAGTATGCATGCCACATGGCTCATGGGGGCGTGGCCTAGCGCGGAGGTCCGTGGAGGGGGCGTGGCATATCGCGGGGGTCCGTGGAGGGGCGTGGCCTAACGTGAAGGTCCTGGAGGGGGCGTGGTCGGGGGCGGGGCCGTGGAGAGAGCTCAAACAGCTTAAAAGAGGGGAGAGAAAGCTCAAG